>NW_020694190.1:4009-4268 GCF_002925995.2 Terrapene triunguis
GCAGAGTAGAGCGGAAGAATGACTTCTCGTGTCTTGCTCACAACACACCTGTTAATACATCCCAGAATCACGTTTGCTTTTTTTGCAACAGCATCACACTGTTGACTCATATTTAGCTTGTGGTCCACTATAACCCCTAGATCCCTTTCTGCTGTACTCCTTCCTAGACAGTCTCTTCCCATTCTGTATGTGTGAAACTGATTTTTTCTTCCTAAGTGGAGCACTTTGCATTTGTCTTTGTTAAACTTCATCCTGTTTA
>NW_020694191.1:0-4559 GCF_002925995.2 Terrapene triunguis
GAGTATATACAATAATTGCTTACGGTTCGAGGATTGCTTCAGCTAGTTCCTTAAGTAACCTAGGATGAATTTCATCAGGTCCCACTGTCTTGAATACATATAATTTACCTAAATAATCTTTAACCTGTTCTTTCCCCCATGTTGTTAATATTAATTGTTGAGTATGTGGTCACCTTTAACCTTTTCAGTGAAGACTGAAGCAAAATAGGCATTAAGCATCTCAGCCTTCTTGATGTCATCAATTAGCTCCCCTCTCTTCCCCCCAGCATAGTAGAAGACCTACATTTTCTTTTGTCCTTTCTTTGGGTTCCTAATGTTTTTAAAGAACCTCTTCTTACTGTCTTTTATGTCCCTTTCTGGTGTAACTCATTTGATGCCTCAGCCTTTGTGATTTGTCCCTATATGCTTGTGCTACTCTTGACTTCCTCCGCTATGTGTCCATGTTTCCACTTTTTGTAGGATTCCTTTTTTAATTTTGGGTCATTACAAAGCTCCTGAGGGAACCATAATGGCCTCTCACTATTCTTATATTTTCTTTGCATCAGGATAGTTTGCAGTTATGCCTTTAATACTGTTTACTTGAGAAACTGCCATCTCCCTGAACTCCTTTTTCCCCTTTGACTCTTCCCATGGGACCTTACCTACCAGTTCTCTGATTTTGCTGAAGTCCACTTTTTTGAAGTCCATTGTTCTTATTCTGCTGCTCTCACTACTTCCTTTCCTTAGACATCATAACATTATCATTGCATGATCTCTCACCCAAGTTACCTTCCACCTTCAGAATTCACAACCAATTCCTCTCTCTTGGTCAAATCAAGTGTAAAATGGCGGTCCCCTGGTTACCTCCTCCACTTTCTGAAACAAAAAGTTATCCCCAATACATACCAAGGACTTACTGGAAATTTTGTCTTTTGCCCTATGACTTTTCTAACTGATATCTAGGTAGGTAAAGTCCCCCATTACTACCACATCTTCTGTTTTGGTTATTTCTGTTATTTGTTCTAGAAATGCCTCATCCCCCTCCTTTTCCTGATTTAGTAGTCTATAGAAGACCCAGACCATGGGGTCACCCCCCTCTTTTATCCCTTTTATCATTACCCAGAGATTTTCAACTGGTCTACCTCTCACTTTCTTCTGGACCTCAGAACAACTGTATATACTTTTGATGTATGATACACAGGTAACTCTTCTGATCCTAGGGAAGAGATCTGCATCAAGAAGAGCAGAGGTACAAGGGGGTGAAACCTTTTTTAAAAAGTCAGAGAGCTCTAAGGCAGAGAGCAAGTATGGAAAATTTCTGCTTAAAGACTGGTAAGGATATAAGCAATGGAAAACAGGGGCTTATAATGGAAAACAAAGTTAGACATGCCCACAGTGAATATATGAGCTCTATTATATGTGAAGCCCTCTTCAAAGTAGTTTTTGGAATGATTTATACATAAGGAAGAGGACTAAAACTAGTGAATCATAATTAGTCAGCTCTTTATGAGACAGACACACCAGAACCAAAAACTACTGGTTTTACAATTTCATCACAACATCCATATTACTTGTTTAGTGCAAGCTAGCTGTTTAAAATGACTGCCTGCAAATTCAAAACTAACAGAGCTTTATGCAGCTCCCACAAGCCAAGTATGATCATAATGAGTCAATAGGCAGACAGGAGACCTCCAATACCTAACTGATGTAAGAAGTGGTGTCGGTGTTATAGAAATGTCACGTCTAGAGACGTGTGAAATAATTCACAAGGAAAACAAAGTTTAGAAGTGCCATATATACTCGATCATAAGCCGACCCCCCCCCCCAAGATGGATAAGTAAAAATGGAAAATTTTTATGACCCGTTCATAAGCCGACCCTATAATTCAGGGGTCAGCAAACTTTGGCTCCCGGGACGTGAGGATAAGCCGCTGGTGGGCTGAGATGGTTTGTTTACCTCAAGCGTCCGCAGGCACAGAGGTAAACCTAAGTAAACAAAGTGTCCTGGCGCGCCAGCTGCTTACCCTGACGGGCCGGGACAGCAACTAGTGGGGAAATTTGGGGAGGGAGAAGCTGGGAGTCAGGGGAGTAACCCCTGTGACCACCCCCCACATGACCCCACCCCTAGCCTGGGACCCCCACACTCTCCCCATCCCATCCCTTCCCACCTTATCTGGGGAGGGCCAGGGGAGGATGTCTCTGGCCTGGCTGGAACTGCTCCGGCAGGCTGGGCAGCATGGCTGCAGCCTACTCTGGCGGGCCAGACCAGGCGGCGCGGACGCAGCCTGCTCTGGGGGGCGGGGCCGAGCGGCACACCTCCAGCCTGCCAGCCCCGGAGCTGCAGCTGCTTCGGAGGCTGGGGGGAGAGCAGCATGGCCAGAAGCGGAGAGACTCTGGCCCCGCCTCTTCCCTTCTGGCTCTGCTGCCAGACTCTGTTGGGGGGAGGGGCTGTGTCCCACCTCTCCCTCTCTATACCGGTTCATAAGCCGACCCCCTTCTCTGGTGCTTGCCTTTTTTACTAAAAAAATTCTGCTTATGAACGAGTATATATGGTAGGTTTTCTAGAACACTCATTATCTAGTCAGAGTAATAGATATTGCTCTTTAAAAGCAAAAATTAAATTCAATCTATGAAGGCAAATGTATCCCATCCATTGCTGCAATAGAACTACTCTCAGTATTTTTAGAAGTCAAGTACACCTCTACCCTGATATAACGCTGTCCTCGGAGCCAAAAAATCTTACTGTGTTATAGGTGAAACCGCGTTATATCGAACTTGCTTTGATCCGCCAGAGCGCGCAGGCCCCCAGCCCCACCGGAGCAGTGCTTTACCGCATTATATCTGAATTTGTGTTATATCGGGTCGCATTATATCAGGGTAGAGGTGTAACTTCTATTGTGATATAGAAAAATATAATACAAAGGCAGCTCTGCAAAGATTCCATTGGGACCTGGAAATATTTTGTTAACGCCTCACATAACAATATTGGACATCTCTCTTTCCATTAGTCTCCTGAAATCATGTGAATGTACCAGATGGTTTAACTTGTGCTTTTGTAACAGAAAAAAAAAAAATGCAGAAGGCAACAGCGAGTTTTCTTATGCCACCCAGGGCATTTATTATTAAAATACATTTCTTTGTTTCTGTTGTAAATAAGCAGAGTACAAGTATTGACAATGCATACCTATAGACAAAAATAACTTAAAAAATATATGCAGTCAGGTCTTTTTGTGAAAGCTGCAGCAAGCCTTTGAGTTTTAGATAAGTGAATGTACCATAATTACATTTTGAGAATGCTTAAAATGCGAGAGAATTTTAATACAACAAAAGCGATCTAATTACTTACGATTCAGTATGAATTTAAAATGCCCATTTTTCTTTACGAGCACCTTGTAATTACCTATTTAAGATGATACTGTTGAAATTACAAAACAACCTGAAGTAAAAAAATAACTGACACGAAATGAAGAATTGAGATTTAAGTCATTAAGCACCAAGAGAAATCAACACCATCAAAACAGAGTCATATCTTGAAACAAGTTGAGACCCTTAAGCTAGAAAAATGTATTACTACAAATATTCGGGTACAAAATGGCCCAGATGAAAAGAGAAATACAGTGGGGTCTAAGCAAAAGACTAGAAGCCAGGACCTTGAGCAGGTTTCTTTGCCTCTCTATGCCTCAACTACCTTAGTGTAAAATGGTGATAATGCCATGTCTTGACAAATATCCTCCCTTCACTTACCAATCGCAAGAGAGAATTTTACTCCTGGGGGAATTCTGTGCCACTGCGCATGTGCAGAATTTATGTCCCTTGCAGATTTCTTTGATTCCCTGCAGAAAAATGACTTTCTGATGGGGAAGCAAAGGGAAGCCACAAGAGCGGCCATGCGAGCCAACCCAACAGTAGGTTTTGGGTGCCCAGGGCAGCCGGCATAGAGGTAATTCACTGTTGGGCAGGAAGCGGGACTGGAGTAGACCCAGCTGGTGGCTCCTACCCTGCGCCAGGCTCAGCTGCTAGTGTGGACAGGGCTGGGGAGGACAGGACTTCCTCTTCCCCTGCATGGCATCCGGAGCCAGGTCAGACCCACCCCCAGATTTCTCCCCAGGCTGCAGGAAGCTCTACAACCCCCCCCCCCCACACACACACACACACACACACCTACCTACCGCTGCTTCCTGCGCCCACCGCTCCTCAGCTACAGGGGGAGGGATCCCTGTACAGGGAGCTGCTCCCCCATTCCACCCAACCCCTGTGCATCCAGACCCCCTCATACCCAGACCCTCTTGTCAAGCCTCACCAACAATCCTGCACTCAGAATCCCCCCCGATGAGCCCCACTCCCCCTGCACCACCCCGACAAGCCACCCGTACCCAGACCGCCACCCCACTGAGCCCCAACCAGTTGCAGCTGGATCCCCACCACTCTGACCAATCAGTTCAACGTACTACACTACTAATAGTACTTCCTTAGTTTTAAATGCAAAACATGCTTTGATAAAAACTTTTTTTTGGTATGCATTCAGCACATACAGTAGTTTTATATAACTAATAAAAACAATTTTAAAATGCTGTTTGTGCA
>NW_020694192.1:0-1289 GCF_002925995.2 Terrapene triunguis
CTCGCATTTGTATATAGGCATCTAAGATACTGGTTTGATCTTTCCTCCCAGTTTTGTCCTGACCCTCCTTTCTCTCTGCCAATATAGCCCACACTCCCTCTCGTTTCCGACCCATCTCCCAGGTCTCCATGTTCCCCACTTACCTGCGGGCTTTGCTCACCTGTCCCCGTCGAACCTAGTTTAAAGCCCTCCTCACTAGGTTAGCCAGTCTGTGTCCAAATAGGGTCTTTCCCCTCCTCGAAAGGTGAACACCATCTCTGCCTAGCAGTCCTTCCTCAAATAGCATCCCGTGGTCTAGGAAGCCAAAGCCCTCCTGGCGACACCATCTTCGCAGCCAGGCATTCACCTCCATGATACATCTGTCTCTGCCCGGGCCCCTACCTTTGACAGGAAGAATTGAAGAGAATACCACCTGCGCTCCAAACTCCTTCACCCGTACTCCCAGAGCCCTGTAGTCACTCTTGATCCGCTCAGTGTCACACCGTGCAGTATCATTTGTGCCCACATGGATGAGTAGCATGGGGTAGTAGTCAGAGGGCTGGATAATCCTCGACAATGCCTCCGTAACATCTCGGATACGGGCTCTCGGCAGGCAGCATACCTCCCGAGATGAAATGTCAGGGCGACAGATGGGCGCCTCCGTCCCCCTCAGCAGAGAGTCTCCGACCACCACTACCCTACGTTTCCTATTCGCAGTGGTGGCAGCAGACCTCCCAGCCTTAGGGGTACGAGGCTTCTCCTCCTCTACTGTAGGGGGTAATGCCTTCTTTCCTGTATCAAGAAGAGCATAACGGTTACCTGTTACCACAGCGGGAGGGTTCGGAGCAGGGGTGGAGCACTGCCTGCTGCCAGAAGTAACCAGCTGCCAGTGTCCACCCTGAGCCATCTCCTTCTCCACCAGTGGTCTATCAGCAGTCCTGTGTCCTGGGACAGCTACCTCAGCTGTCTCCACATGGACACTGTCCAGGAATTGCTCGTGGATTCGGATGCTTCTCAACCTAGCCACCTCCTCCTGTAGTTCTCCCACCTGCTGCCTGAGAGATTCCACCAGCAGGCACCTTTCACATTGGATGGTCCCCCCAGCCTGGATATCAGTAAGTGGAAATTGCAAGTTACAGTCTCTGCAAAACCACACCAGGATCTGGGTAGAAGCATCCATGCTCAGGCGCTCTGTCTGGCTACAGGCGCAGGTGGAGGAGGCAGAAGCAGTGCTGGCACAGGTGTTGCGGGTCTTCCTAACCATCGTAAGCCTCCCTCTGTCAAACTCCCGTCTGCAGCCCCCTGTCCGC
>NW_020694193.1:0-1045 GCF_002925995.2 Terrapene triunguis
GAGCTGCTTTCTTAGTCTATTCTGTGTAGGTTCTTAAACCGTTCTCCTTAGCATACCTTCCAGAAGTGATTGCATGGTTTCCCTCGTCTCCCCACAGAAGATCCATTTTTCCATCCCTTTCCCGTTGGGAAAATGCCACTCTTTCAACTTAGGAAACAGTCTCTGTAAATGGTTTGCCCAGACGAGGGATAGTTCATAGGAGCAGAAGAGGAGGAAGGTTGTGGCCCTTTGAGTCAGATTCATAACGTTTAAGGCCAGAAGGAACCAGCCGATCACCTCAGAGGGGCAATGCCCCAGAACTATCTGCAATGGCAAGGAATCGATTTGATGCAATTGACTGTATGTTTGAGATAGTTCTGTGGGAGGGAGCAGAAAAGAGCACTGGGGCTGCGGAATAGCACTTGCACGGGCTTTCTTTGCCCTGTTTTGCTGTAAGAGTTAACAGTGAGAGATGGCTAGTCTCAGGTCAGTGGGTTGTCGGTGCAGAAGGTCAGGTGCCATCTCTGCATTGTGCTGCTATTCCCCAATGATTTATTATTTTATTTTTATTGCTCTGTGTTGGGACAGAGATCTGCACTGACCCCACAGCAGAAGACGACCGGGCTGGGCTAGGCTGGCGGGGGCTGCTGCCACGGGGGAGGGCACAGATGGGCCTTTTGGTGAAGCGCTGCGTCGAGGTTTCTATGCAAGGTGTGTGTGAACTGGATGGCCGGGGGAAACTCCCAGGGGCTACTTTGACGGCCCCAGACCAGGGTCTCGGTTTGAATTTCTCCCGCTAGTTTCCTCTTCCGGACACCAGCCACGTATCTTTTCTGCGCCCTAGAAACTGAAGCACAAATAACGGCCCCTTGTCACTTCAGGATCAGCTGCGCGCCAACAAACTAAAAAAAACCCCACGAAACGTAACAAGAAAGCATGAAAACGAACAATGAAGTACTGAACACACAGCGTAGTGCGATCAGCCCATGAAAAGATTTACTTCTGTCTTTGACCAGTCACCAGGGGAGAGCGCGAACGCAGTCCCCCACTACCACAAATTATGCAG
>NW_020694194.1:0-3358 GCF_002925995.2 Terrapene triunguis
TCTCACAGACCTTGGGAGGCAGGCCAGTCCTCGCTTACAGACAACCCCCCAACCTGAAGCAAATACTCACCAGCAACTACACACCACACCACAGAAACACCAACCCAGGAACAAATCCCTGTAGCAAACCTCGTTGCCTACTCCGTCCCCATATCTACTCTAGCAACACCCTCAGAGGACCCAACCACAGCAGCCACACCATCAAGGGCTCATTCACCTGCACATCTACTAGTGTTATATATGCCATCATGTGCCAGCAATGCCCTTCTGCCATGTACATTGGCCAAACCGGACAGTCCCTACGTAAAAGAATAAATGGACACAAATCGGACACCAGGAATGGTAACATACAAAAGCCAGTAGGTGAACACTTCGACCTCCCTAGACATTCTATAACAGATTGAAAAGTAACTTTTCTTGAACAAAAAAGCTTCAGAAACAGACTTCAAAGAGAAACAGCAGAACTACAATTCATTTGCAAATTTAACACCATTAATTTGGGCTCAAATAGGGACTGGGAGTGGCTGGCTCATTACAAAAGCAGCTTTGCCTCTCCTGGAATTGACACCTCCTCATCTATTATTGGGAGTGGACTACATCCACCCTGATCGAATTGGTCCTGTCAACACTGGTTCTCCACTTGTGAGGTAACTCCCTTCTCCTCATGTGTCATTATATAATGCCTGCATCTGTAACTTTCACTCCATGCATCTGAAGAAGTGAGGCTTTTTTATCCACAAAAGCTTATGCCCAAATAAATCCGTGAGTCTTTAAGGTGCTACCGGACTCCTCATTGTTTTTTTTGCCTAAGTGTCTTATTTTTGAGATCCTTACTTGAAAATGCTGGGCATAACTTCTTAGTGCCTCAGTTTCCCAAGGCGTACAATGCCGATGATAATGCTTACTCACCTTAATAACAGACTTTGATGCTACAGAGGGGGGAAAAAGGACTAGTTAATGACTATTACAATACTGCACTTCAGTGGAAGATCACCAATGAGCTTTCATAAATATTGTGAGCTTAAGGTTCAAAAAACTTCTTTGGTGTAGATATTATAACCCCTTTGTACAGATGGGATAACAGGGCCTCGGAAAGGGCAGCTGAAAGTACTTGGGAGGTCTGTGGCAATTCAGGGACTAGAACAGCGACTGCCCAATGTTGTGTAAATTGCAAGACTATTTTCCAGCCGGTTTGAATTTGTCATGCTTGGCGATTTAAAAATGCATTAAACATTTAATGTAATACAAACTTCTCTGTCAAGCTAATTAGGCCTGTTTCTTTTCTTTTCATGTCAGGTATATTACATAATTCTCTTTTATTTTGTTGAGGTTACTTATGTCAGTTAGAAACACGTTCCCAGCCAACCACACCTAACTTCCTGGAATTTTAGGTTACATAGAGAGATTCCTGTAGTTTGTATGCTATAAAATGCTTCCTAAATGTCATCAGCCATCCATTAAATAATACATTAAAAGGCAGTATATTGTAAAATATGAAGTTAAAATATTGCTAGGAAAGAAAATATGAAAAATATGTTCTAGTAACATGAGGTGCAGCTACAATACGGTCAGTAGCACTCAGTTTTTCCTGCAGATATGACATTAGCTAATGCTGGTATTCTGGATTAGCAGGTCTGGATGAGCAGTTTACATTTAGGTAACTTCATGCAACACAATGAAACTTCTAAATTGTTTTGGAAATCATTTTTATTTTTTAAAGAAATCATCAGTGCAAAACTTCTTTGGCGATTGGTTCCCATGAATATCAGTAATTTTCGAGAACTAGCTTAAGATCTTTAATATGCATTAGAGATGCAGGGACAATGAGGCAATTTGTTGTGGTAATTTACGAAGAAAAGTCCAGTGGTGTCATTGGTAACCACTGATCCTGGTATAGGCGTAAGAGGTGTACATCAAGACCTTTGATGTGTACACCTAGGCAAGAGTATGGAGGAGTGGAGGCTGCCCTAGACCTACCATCCCCCCTTTAGACCATTGAGACAGAGTCTGAAGGCCAGACAGAGTCCAGATGTTCAGTGCCTCAATGGTTGTAGCTTCTGCAAGAGAGCAACAGATTAGAGCTACTGCTGACTGCCCAAGGCCTCAGCGAAGGCACGTTTCTGTCAGGGTGATGTCCCTTAGCTTAGTCCAACCAAGGAATACCCACAAGGCAGTGGGGACTAGGGTTTTGAGGCACCCTAAACTCACCTTATTCTGAAAGTTGCAACATTGTAGTATTTTATAGGACCTACCCCACCACAAGTAGCCCCACCATGTTGCCATCAGGCCCTCCAGTCGGATGAAGTTTACAGTCAGACCCAGGTCCAGTGGTGTAGTGGTAAATAAACAAAGAAAAACCGAAGTGGGAAAACTAATCTGGTTCCAGGCCAAGGCAGTGGCATGGAAGGCATTAAGGGGGTCCAGAGATGCCCTTATTTTGAATTGAATTTAGGCTAGGATGACATTAGGGGTGAAAATCAGAAGTGCCATTAAAATGCATTTTTGGCACTCACTTTCACATACAAAGTTAACCACACAGCCAGGATTTGCTTATCGCAGGAGAGTAGGAGTGGGTCAATTCCATATTCCCCAAATGAGAAGTGGGCAGATTCCATTTACCTTTGTTTACCCTCAAACTCTCTTCTGGGTAAGCTGCACAGATGCCAAACCTGTCTTATGAAGGTGCAGTTCATAAACCCTAGGTGTTCGCATTGCAGTAATCATCATCTTGGGAGCACAAAACCTAGCATACAGCAGGCTTGTGTGACAAACAGTAATTTGTCAGAAAATGAGCTTAAAAAAAATGGACTGAGGAGCTTTTAAAAAATAAACAAAGCTTTTTGGTATCCAGGTGTTTAATGGAATGTATGTGGGAAATGTTCCCCTGTTAATGGGGTTACACGGGTGTAAATGAGGGCAGAGGTTGGCCTTGTTTCTACTGACCAGTATGTTTAAAGACAGGTGGAAATCAGTTCCTATTTTATTTTTCTGCCAATATTTGAGTGCAAGGACTCCGTGTTTCCCCTGTAATAGCTAATGTCTGTGTCACTAACGCAGTGTATGGGATGGGATAGCATGCTCCATCTGGGCCAAATCATAGAATCATAAAAAGCAACAGAGGGTCCTGTGGCACCTTTAAGACTAACAGAAGTATTGGAGCATAAGCTTTCGTGAGTGAATGCCCACTTCATCAGACGCAAGTAATGGAAATTTCCAGAGGCAGGTATAAATCAGTATGGAGATAACGAGGTTAGTTCAATCAGGGAGGTGCTCTGCTAGCAGTTGAGGTGTGAACACCAAGGGAGGAGAAACTGCTTCTGTAGTTGGCTAGCCATTCACAGTCTTTGTTTAATCCTGA
>NW_020694195.1:0-3673 GCF_002925995.2 Terrapene triunguis
TAATTCACCCAGATAATGTGAGCACCAGGCAAGACTCAAACCATCTTATTTATACAGATAAAAGGGCACGAACTTAACAAGGTAACAAAAGGAAGCAGAATTGATAAGTTTACCTGGGGCTAGACATACATATCTTATTTCCTTACTAACTCTTACGGATCTCCTGTTAATGTCCCACCATTAGCTTAAGTGGACCCATTGTTTCATACCTTAATGTTTCTCTTCCTGACCACTATATTTCAACATTCCTTATTCCTGCTTAAAGGAACATGCAGCATTTCTTTAATCCAGTCTATTTTTACAATATAATTCATTCTACTTTCACACACCCCTGCATTCAAAGCTCAGTGAGACCAGGACCAGAAGGGACCACTGTGACCATCCAGGCTAGCAGCACCCAGGCCACAGGGCTACCCCGAATTAACCCCGGTTTGAGCTAGAACAGCTTTTAGAAAAACCGCCCCGCTTGATGTAAAAATTGCCCCTGACGGAGAACCCATTGTGAGCCAGAGCCGCAGAAATCATGCAATGTAAAGAAAGTAATAACGGCTGGGTTCTTTCTACTCGCCTCCTATTCTTGTTTGGTTTTTTGAGCCGTTTGGGATCATCGCTTCAAGATTTTCTCCACAACCGTTAGGGTTAACAACTTACTTTTTAAAAGCCGAGCGCCAAGGTTCTTACACAATCTCACGACCCCGGGAGCTGAGACGTCACTCACCGGCCGCGAGAGAGCTGGCCACACAGCCTCTGTTCCACGAGACAAGCTGCAAATGTTTGTATCCCACATGAAGTTTGATTAATAGATAAAGGCCAGAAGGGTCCCCTGTAGTCTGACCCCCTCTACATCACAGGCAGAGGATCTCAGCCACTCAGCATCAAGCCCACAGCCCTGGCTGAGCTCCAGCTTGTCCTTTAGAAATAGGGTGACCCGATGTCCCGATTTTATAGGGACAGTCCCGATATTCGGGGCTTTTTCTTATATAGGCGCCCTATTACCCCCCCCCACACACACACACACACACACGCACTCTGTCTCGATTTTTCATACTTGCTGTCTGGGCACCCTATTTAGAAAGAGCTGTAATCTTGATGTAAAGACTCCAGGTGATGGAGAATCCACCAGAGCCCAGGTTAGTTCCCCGCACTGTTTAAAGAATTGCCCCTCACTTCTACTCTGAACGTATCTAGCTTCAACTCCCTTGGATTTCATGGTGCCAGGCCTACTGGGTGCCCTGACTAGCATTTGTAAAGGCAGGTTAATTGGCAGGCAATTAACTTGGGTTAATAAAACCTCCAGTGCAGACCTGCCCAATGGAAGGTGAATTCTGTAACCTATTCAGCTGAAAGCCTTGGGAGTCTCTCAGAGCCCGGAAGAGTCATTCAAAACAGGCCATTCTATGAAGGTAAATTAAATAGAGGCACTGTAACTCCATTGATGAGGCATAAAGGTCATGGCTTTAAATGAATACACTCGGCAGAAGGATCCCAAAGTGGCTCCCGGAGGAAATACTTCTAATGGGATGCAGATGCAGGGGCTGGAGAGCAAAGCAGAATTAGCATTGTATTATTATCATTTCACTAATTTTTCTAGCTATGGAACTGTGGAATTCCTGCCCTGGATCAGATCAATGGGCCCATCTACCCCGGCATCCCGTCTCTGAGAGCGGCCAGCACCAGCTACTCCAGAGACGGGGCAAAAGCCCTACACGGATGGGCTGATCTGCCCTCAGGGGTTGAGTCCCCACTCCTCAGCCATATCAGATTGGGGCTGAGAGTTTACATCCCCAATCAATTGATGTTTGATCCTATCTAGTGTCACTCTGGATTGTCTCACTGTCCATAGAAATCTCCCACCCTTTGGGGGTCCCGCTGAGCTCTTGGCCCCAGTGAGGTCTTGTGGTCATGAGTTCCACAGTCTAACTATAGGAGAGACAGTGTTCCCTAGTGGCTAGAACACTGGACTGGGACTCAGGAAACCTGGCTTCTATACCTGGCTCTGCTGGGTGACATTAGCCAGTCAGACCCCGCTCTGTGCCTCAGTTTCCCCCTCTGTATGAGGGGAATAATGATCCTTGTACAATGCATTGAGAGCTGCTGATGAGACGAGCTAGCCATTATTGTTTTCAAGTCCCCTCTTATTCGCCTCCTATTATTAATTATTCTCTCTCTCGCTGGGGTGCGGACAGGCTGCAGTCCTGGCTCAGGGCTGTGCAGTGGGACAGATGGACGGGGGGAAGGGGGCACAAGGATGCAGTGAGACTCTGCGTTGGGGGCACCCCACTGGCCAGGCGCCCACTGGCCCAGCCCCGACAAAGGTCTAACAAGCTCCTATGGCTGGAAGTTGAAGCTGGACAAATTCTGACTGGAAATAAGTTGCGAATTTCTACCCCAGTGGAACTAAGACCGGGACAAGATGCCCAGGCAACGGTGGGTTCTCCGTCCCTGGCAATGCATAGCTCTGAGATGGGGGCGGTTTGTCAGGGTGTGTCTACATGGCAACCACCCCCCTCCCCAGCAGTGAGTCTCAGACCCCGGGTGGGGTCTACAGACTGGGGCTCATGCGACGGCACTAAAAATAGCTGTGTAGCCATTGGGCTGGGGCTGGAGCTCGGGTTCTGCACCCACCCCAGGTCCAGTGCCTGAGCCCATTTTCCCTACCCCCCCCCCCAGCTGGGTGTGCACCCCCTCGAGCGCCCCCATATCCCGTAGTGGTCAACTCGTTCTATGCAGAGTTGCCACTTTAGTCATTTTCCAACTAGATCCGTTTTCCCCCCCAAATGTTCTAGTTTGAAAACAGTTCCGTTTAGTCTGGTTGGAAATTTGAATTGAAACGGAAACCTGAACAGTCCCGTTCAAAGCCGATAGGTGATAAAAGGCTCGTCCATGAAAACACACAACAGGTTTGAAAGGAGGAATGACGACTCGTCTCCTCACATCGCTGTGTTTGTGCTGGCAACGCCGGCGCCCGGCGCGTTCCTTTCAGCCACATTGGCCGACCTGATAATGACAAATTCTGATTTATAAACAACAATAAATCATCCTCAGCTCCAAGGCTGCTGTTTATTGGTGTTTTATCCTGTCTAGAACGTGGGGCCGAGACTTAGCGCCGAATGGCCTTCCTGGCGAAACCGTACGATGCATCTTCGCCCTCACGGCCTCGCCCTTCACCCCCTGGAAATTCCAACACCCTCTCCCCTCCGAGTTCAATTCCTGGGGAAAACACTGGCATTGCCGACCACGTCTGCAGACCCTGGCTCTGCGCGGCCCCAGGTTTTATTTTGCTGTGTGGACATCCCAAAGAGATCAGCTCTGGGTTAGCCAGGGGTGAATCCAAAGCAGGGCCCTGGGCTGTCTATACAGGGGTGAATCCGGAACAGGGGCTATCTGGGGTGAATCCGGAGCAGGGCTATGGCCTATGCTGTACAGGGGTGAATCCGGAGCAGGGCTCTGGCCTGTGCTGTACAGGAGTGAATCTGGAGCAGGGGCTATCTGGTGTGAATTCGGAGCAGGGTTCTGGCCTGTCTAGACAGGAGTGAATCTGGAGCAGGGGCTATCTGGGGTGAATCGGGAGCAGGGCTCTGGACTGTCTAGACAGGAGTGAATCCGGAGCAGGAGCTATCTGGGGTCAGGGCCGGCTCTAGGTTTCTTGCCGCCCCAAGCAAAAAAATTTTCG
>NW_020694196.1:0-4484 GCF_002925995.2 Terrapene triunguis
TTTTAAACTGGCCAAAGCCGTGCTCGATGCACTACCAGTCACCCTATTGGGTGCCAGTGCCCCCCACGAGCCTGAACTGCTCAACCCCACACCCTGGAAATACAGACCCATACCCACAGCCCCAGAACATCAACCACACATTGCCCAGCTCATTGAGACACTGCTTAAAGATAATAAGATTCGGCGTGTCTCAGCGAGCAAATACTTGTCCAGTGCATGGGGAATCCCAAAACCACACAAGACCAATGAGTATAGGATGGTTATAGATTATCGTGCTGCTAACAAACACATACGGTCAGTAGCATTCGCTGCCAAATGGGATATCCCCACTATAGAACGCATACTACGGGATGACACTAACCAATGGGCCTGTACAATAGACCTAAAAGATATGTTTTATCAGATCCCCCTCTATGACCCCAAGGGACTGTTAAACTTCACTTACCAGGGAGCCCCTGCTACCTGGGAGTGACTTGTTTATCAGGCCCAAGAGGTATTTGGACATTGGGCCCTCAAGTCCTCCTCCACCACAGCTCCCACTGAGCCTGGGGCTATTGCCCAATCGGCCAGGGGGGCATGTCTGTTACAGCTTTCCCCCTATTCCATTTTGTTTCTTACAGCTGTCCCCTTACTCCATTTTGTTTTTGTTCTCCTCCTGTGGCCGCCCCTCCCTGGCTGTTAAGTTGTTTACCAGGGCCACTGCCCTTCTCAAAGGGAGGTCCCCTTAAGTTGTTTACTAAGAGCCATTGCCCTTCTCAAAGGGATGGCCACTTGTGCTGCGTGCTAAGTGGGACTACTGCCCTGTTCAAAGGGTTGGTCCTGTTATCACCTTGTTAAACCTGGGCTCGGTGTAGGGTAGGCAATGTCCAGAGCTGCAAGACCTAATGTGTTTTTGAGATCCTGGGCATGAGTCATAGGCCTCATGTGCTTTTGAGTCCTGAGGTGGGAACTCACGCCTATGGTCCAGGACTCTGCCCAGGCATGTCTCTATGCTCACCTGCAGTTTTTCCCTGTATCTCCTCCCCTGTGACAGAAGGAGCCTATCAGGATTACTGGTGGGGAAACTGCCTGAGATTGCCTTTAAGAACAGGCATTTTTGAAACAAACATCAGAAAGGTTCCTGCATTGCTACCTGGTCTGATCAGCCACGGGTTCTGGGGGGTCCTTTCTCCGCTCTCGTTTTATTTTTGAGCGTACCCCCGTTTTTTACCCCCCCCCCACAAAGAACGAATTGCTGGCTGAGAGACCTCCTGATTATCAAGACCGTACCGAGCCCTCCTTGCTTCTTCTGATGTTGTTGCTGCTTCTGCCTTTGCTGCTGCCTTGGGGACTGGTAAGAATCCCTCTGTGAAACTTTCTATACTTTTATTTTATTACTTTAGCTGCTGGCTCTGTTTCCCCAGCACACAGACTCAAGCTAAACCTTGGTCTGTGTCTTAAAACCTCTCTTAAACTCCTTGGTCTGTATCTGTAATCTGTTTCTTGCTTTGCAGCACCTTTGCTGCTAGAAATAAGCCTGTGCCTTCCTGGACTGTATCCTGGGCTGCCAGCTTGCAGCCACCCCTCCCGCTTGCAGCCATCACTAGTTAAATCCCCCTCCCCCCCTTGGGGCTGTATCCTGGGCACACACCACTCTGCCCTCTGGAACTACCCCTAGTATAAGGTGCACCCATTAGGTTAGATTTTGTCCTTTAGTCTAGATAAGTTGTGATTTCATTTTGCATAGCTGTAGTTAAGTTAGGTTTAGAAAATTGCTTGCATTGTACCCTGTAAGTTAGGCTTAAAGAATTGTTGCATTGTGTTTTGTTACTTGCTAATTTGTGTAGTTTTGGTTAAGTTAAATCATAGATAAGATTTTGCTGTGTGTTGTATAATTGTCTCTCTGCTGTTTAAACTTGCAGCCTGTCTGTTCTGTGTCTCCCTGAGTTTAAATCTCCCTCCTCCATGTGTTCCTCTTCCCCCATCCCCCATCCTCACTTCTCTACCACTTTCTTTTTCTCTCTCTCTCTTCCTCTCTGCTGTTTAAACTTGCAGCTTGTCTGTTCTGTGTCTCCCTGAGTTTAAATCTCCCTCCTCCACGTGCTCCTCTTCCCCCATCCCCCAACCTCACTTCTCTACCACTTTCTTTCCCTCTCTCTCTCTTTCTCTCTGCTGTTCAAACTTGCAGCCTGTCTGCTCTCTCTCTCTTTCTAGCATAAAACCCCATTGGTTACCCCTTTTCTCTCTAACACACCTCACATTTTACATTTACACCACTGTGACACATTGTTTACCTAAAGTTGTTGGTTAGTTAACCCATTTTACCCATAACTGTTAGTTGGTTATATGCTGCTGTGACACACTCTTTACATAGAAATTGTTAGCTACCTGTTACATTTATACTTCAGTGTTAATTGGTTACCAACTGTATTGTACCCCACTATTGAAACCCCCATCCCATTTACTAGAAGAACCCCCCCATCATTGTCTATTGTAAACACCCTATACACCCCATCCCATCGTATTTCATTGTTAAATTCCCACCACTTCCTTTTTCCTTTAATAAAGAAATTAATTGGCACCCCACCTGTGTGGTAATTGCTCCCCAAGATCCCATATACCTGCTGGCAGGGACATGGCGTCACAAACAGGATCTTGGGGTAACAATTACTGCCCTCCCTGTCCCTGGAAAGAGGCCAAGACCTCTGGGACAGAGGAAGATCAGACCAACCACCTACAATACCACTTGCTGCAAAGTAAACAGCAGTCTGAGGCCCTAGAATGGGTCTGTACTATTGGCAAAGGCCAGAGCTCCAGGGTGTATACCATCCACCTGGGGCTCACGGATGTGGGGTGCCTCTTAACCTGCCACCCCACATTCAGGGCCAGCCCTGCTGATTCCAGCCTCCGGCCAGTCTGCACTAAGGCAGGAGAGCCAGCCGCAGATTCAGATCCCACCCGCCTCTGGAGAGAGGTGGGAAGGGTCATGAAAGCCTGCGGGGGGGCCCCATCTAAGCTCGCCCCTGAACCTCGAATTTTGCAGGGGTCCCCCACCCACCAGATATTAACCGAACTGGTGCAGAAGCTGGATGAAATTCGAAAGCCCAAGAAACTGTGGCATGACATATATAAGCCCCAAAAGGTAGCCACAGTTACCTATGAGATTCTGGCTCAGGCCCTTGATAAACTAACTGTTTTCCATGGGGCCCTAATGACCTCGGCCAAGGAGGCCACCAGCCAGCCTAGCCAGGAGGGACCACCACTGACCCCTAGCCTGCCCAGTCCCAATGAATCCCCTGAAAAACCACCCCCATATACCCACCCAGAGGCCTCATCTCCCCTCAAGACAACCCCACTATACCCAGCCCTACCTTCAGCCCCTCCAGAGGCCCAAGCCCATGAACCTGCACCCACTGTCACCTCTGGTGAAGCCCTGCCGGTATCCATCAGTCGTATAAAGATTGATGACCAGGGCAACACCACACAGGTGACAGAACTCCGACCCCGCTCCAAAGCTGAGATGAAGGAGTTCATCTCAGACACCACTAGGGGAGCCGACGAGCCGCCATTACTGTGGCTAGGCCGGTTAGCCCTGGAACATGGACAGGAGCTAGTGGATAGGGAAGAGGGCATAGTACTAGCCAGGACCAGTAGCTGGTCCCGGGGTCTTTCAGGAAGCCCGGTAATATCTAACACCGCATGGCCCCTAACTGCCCCAGCCCTGGCCTCCCTCCATTTACAGCAATCCCTTCAAGGGGTCCAAGTCCCCAGAGGAAGCGTCAAGGACATCTCTTCCCTGAGATGTGCCATCGCAGGGGGGTCCATCATGCTATGGTCCCCTACCCAACACCCTCTCGGACTTACTCAGGCCCAGATTAACCAGGTCAATGCCTTTAGGCATGTTATTGACCCCACCGAGATACCCATAGACGAAGCTGCCATTGACTTAGCCATGGATAACAGTACCACCCCTCAAACTGGGGCAGTTCTATGGCTAAGGGGGTATGCTGGGCGCCCCATTGGGCGACTCTATGAAGCCCTCGAGAAAATAAGATGGCCCTCAGCCCAAGATCTACCCATCAGTCCACCCCCATCACACATCAGTCCACCCCCACCACACGCCAGTCCACCCCCACCACATACCAGTTCACAACCCAGGTCCCAGTACTCACAGAATTCATTTACAGAACGCAAAATCTTTGGGTTCCTATTGTACAAGGGCCTCACTAAGGAGGTTGTACGTAAGCTCAATAGCGAGCAGCAAAGAGCCTTGGCCATAACTCTGGGATGGGAAGAGCGCCCAGAAACTTCCCAGCCAAAAAACGGGTAATGGCTGGGTGCTCGGCGGCGGCCAGCACCCGGCAAGGGGACTGTGACGATGTGGTTCTGGCGGAACCCAACTGAGAGTGCCAACTCAGGACAAATTGCTCAAACAGGGCAGTTACAGCCCTAGGCTGGGGGTTTTCCACCTCTAAGGCAAACCAAACCAGCCAGACTAAGAGGAC
>NW_020694197.1:0-4165 GCF_002925995.2 Terrapene triunguis
GGGGGGGCATTCTGTGTGACAGTTGTTTGTGTTTCTCCCTGATGCAAAGCCACCTTTCTTGATTTTAATTCCCTGTACCTGTATGCCATGTCGTCACTCGCCCCTCCCTCCCTCCCTCTCTCCCTCCCTCCCTTCTTCCCCTGGTCCGTCAGATACTACTTTCGCGCCTTTTTTCAGACCAGACGCCATAGCCAGCACTGGGATCATGGAGCCCGCTCAGATCACCGCGGCAATTCTGAGCACTATGAACACCACGCGCATTGTCCTGGAAAACATGCAGAGCCTCCTGGACATGCCAAAGCCAAACCAGGACCAGCTGAGGAGGAGGCGATTGCAGCGCGGCGACGATAGTGATGAGGAAATTGACATGGACCTCTCACAAGGCACAGGCCCCAGCAATGTGGAAATCCTGGTGTTACTGGGGCAGGTTCATGCCGTGGACCGCCGATTCTGGGCCCGGGAAACAAGCACAGAGTGGTGGGACCGCATCGTGTTGCAGGTCTGGGACGATGCCCAGTGGCTGCGAAACTTTCGCATGCGTAAGGGCACTTTCATGGAACTTTGTGACTTGCTTTCCCCTGCCCTGAAGCGCCAGAATACCAGGATGAGAGCAGCCCTCACAGTGGAGAAGCGAGTGGCGATAGCCCTGTGGACGCTTGCAACGCCAGACAGCTACCGGTCAGTCGGGAATCAATTTGGAGTGGGAAAATCTACTGTGGGGGCTGCTGTGATCCAAGTTGCCAGGGCAATGAGAGACCTGGTGATATCAAGGGTAGTGACTCTGGGAAACGTGCAGACCATGGTGGATGGCTTTGCTGCAATGGGATTCCCAAACTGTGGTGGGGCCATAGACGGAACCCATATCCCTATCTTGGCACCGGCGCACCAAGCCGCCGACTACATAAACCGCAAGGGGTACTTTTCAATGCTGCTGCAAGCCCTGGTGGATCACAAGGGACGTTTCACCGACATCAACGTGGGCTGGCCGGGAAGAGTACATGATGCTCGCGTCTTCAGGCAGTCTCTTCTGTTTCGAAAGCTGGAGGAAGGGACTTTCTTCCCAGACCAGAAAATAACAGTTGGGGATGTTGAAATGCCTATCGTGATCCTTGGGGACCCAGCCTACCCCTTAATGCCATGGCTCATGAAGCCATACACAGGCAGCCTGGACAGCAGTCAGGACCTGTTCAACTACAGGCTGAGCAAGTGCCGAATGGTGGTGGAATGTGCATTTGGCCGTTTAAAAGCGCGCTGGCGCAGCTTACTGACTCGCTCAGACCTTAACGAAAAGAATCTCCCCATTGTTATTGCTACTTGCTGTGCGCTCCACAATATATGTGAAAGTAAGGGGGAGACATTTATGGCGGGGTGGGAGGTTGAGGCAAATCGCCTGGCCGCTGATTACGCGCAGCCAGACACCAGGGCGGTTAGAGGAGCACAGCAGGGCGCGGTGCGCATCAGAGAAGCGTTGAAAACCAGTTTTGTGACTGGCCAGGCTACGGAGTGAAACTTCTGTTTGTTGCTCCTTGATGAACCCTCTGCCCCTCCCCCACCACCCTGTTAACTCTACTTCCCTGCAAACCAACCACCCCACCCTCCCCTACTACCCTCCCCCCTTCAAGCACCACTTGCAGAGGCAATAAAGTCATTGTTGCTTCACATTCATGCATTCTTTATTAATTCAGCACACAACTAGGGGGATAATTGGAAAGGTAGCCCGGGATGGGTGGGGGAGGAGGGAAGGAAAAGGACACACTCCAATTTAAAACTTTAAAACTTATTGCTATGGAAATCATCTAGGGTGGAGTGAGTGGGTGGCCGAAGGCCCCCCCACCGTGTTCTTGGGCGTCTGGGTGAGGAGGCAATGGGACTTGGGGAGGAGGGCTGCTGGTTACAGAGGGGCTGTAGCGGCGTTCTCTGCTCCTGCTGCCTTTCCTGCAGCTCAACCATACGCAGGAGCATATCACTTTGATGCTCCAGCAGCCGGAGCATCGACTCTTGCTTTCTGATTACAAGTTGACGCCACCTCTCCTCTTCAGCCCGCGTTTCAGCACGCAACTTCTCATCTTCAGCACGCCACCTCTCCTCTCGCTCATATTGGGCTTTTTTAAAATCAGTCATTGACTGCCTCCACGCATTCAGCTGTGCTCTGTCAGCGTGGGAGGCAGTCTGAAGTTCAGTAAACATTTCGTCACGCGTCCTTCGCTTCCTTCTTCGAATATTCACTAGCCTCTGCGAAGGAGTAAGATTTGCAGCTGGTGGAGAAGGGAGAGGTTGTTAAAAAAGATACATTTTAGAGAACAATGGGTAGACTCTTTCACGTTAGATTTTGCTGTTCACAACATCACACAGCACATGTGCTTTCGTTACAAGGTCGCATTTTTCCTCTTATATTGAGAGTCTCCTGGTTTGGTGTGAGAGATCACTCACGCAGTGCCAGGACACAGATTTCAGCTTGCAGGCAGCCATGGTAAGACATATAGTCTTTGGGCTTTTTTAACCTTCTTAACATGTGGGGATGGTTTCAAACAGTTCTGCCCTCATTTCCCATACCAAGCACCCGTGCCATTTAAAATGGGTTTGCAATGTAAAAGGAGGGGCTGCGATTTCAGGTTTAACATGCAGCACAAACCCAACTAACTCCCCTCCCCCTCACACCCAATTCTCTGGGATGGTCACTTCGCCCCTCCCCCCCACCGCGTGGTTAACAGCGGGGAATATTTCTGTTCAGCAGACCAGGAAGGGGCACCTCTGAATGTCCCCTTAATAAAATTGCCCCATTTTAACCAGGTGACCGTGAATGATATCACTCTCCTGAGGATAACAAAGAGCGATAAGGAATGGATGTTGTCTGCATGCCAGCAAACACCGGGACCATACGCTGCCATGCTTTGTTATGCAATGATTCCAGACTACGTGCTACTGGCCTGGCGTGGTAAAGTGTCCTACCATGGCGGACGGGATAAGGCAGCCCTCCCCAGAAACCTTTTGCAAAGGCTTTGGGATTACATGAAGGAGAGCTTTCTGGAGATGTCCCTGGAGGATTTCCGCTCCATCCCCATACACGTTAACAGACTTTTCCAGTAGCTGTACTGGCCGCGATTGCCAGGGCAAATTAATCATTAATCATTAAACACGCTTGTTTTTAAACCATGTGTAATATTTACAAAGGTACACTCACCAGAGGTCCCCTGTGTGCCCTCAGGGTCTTGGGTCAGTTCGGGGGTTACTGTTTCCAGGTCCAGGGTGACAAACATATCCTGGCTGTTGGTGTAACTGGTTTCTCCGCTTCCTTGCTGCTGTGAGCTATCTATGTTCTCTCCATCCTCATCTTCCTCGTCCGCCGAACCCGCTTCCCCGTTTGCAGAGAGGGACTCATAGAACACGCTTGGGCTAGTGGTGGCTGCACGCCCTAGAATGGCATGCAGCTCCGCGTAGTAGCGGCATGTTTGCGGCTCTGCCCCGGACCTTCCGTTTGCGTCTCTGACTTTGTGGTAGGCTTGCCTTAGCTCCTTAATTTTCACGCGGCACTGCCGCGCGTCCCTGTTATGGCCTCTGTCCTTCATGGCCTTGGAGATCTTTTCTAATGTTTTGCCGTTTCTTTTACTGTTTCGGAGTTCGGCGAGCACTGCTTCATCTCCCCAGATGGCGATCAGATCCTGTACCTCCCGTTCGGTCCAGGCTGGAGCTCTTCTGCGATCCTGGGACTGGGACTGGGACTCCATCATGGTTACCTGTGCTGATGAGCTCTGCATGGTCACCTGTGCTCTCCACGCTGAGCAAACAGGAAATGAAATTCAAACGTTCGCGGGGCTTTTCCTGTCTACCTGGCCAGTGCATCTGAGATGAGAGTGCTGTCCAGAGCGGTCACAATGAAGCACTGTGGGATAGCTCCCGGAGGCCAGTAATGTCGAATTCCGTCCACACTAACCCAATTCCGACCCCCTAGGTCGATTTTATCGCTAATCCCCTTGTCGAGGTGGTGTTAGGAAACCGGTTTAAAGGGCCCTTTAAGTCGACAGAAAGGGCTTCGTAGTGTAAACGTGTCCAGGCTTAAGTCGATTTAACGCTGCTAAAGTCGACCTAAACTCGTAGTGTAGACCAGGCCTTAGACACTCCAGTCCACTTCAACACAGACCCAGGGTCTGAATTACTTGTCCCAAAG
>NW_020694198.1:0-4148 GCF_002925995.2 Terrapene triunguis
ATGCGGGCAGGGGACTGGACTCGATGACCTCTCGAGGTCCCTGTCCTAGAATCTATGACCTATTAAATTCTTTGCAGTGGTTTAGCAGTGTGGCTGACTGGGTTCAGTACAGCCCAAAGGACCCACAAGTGGGAGGAGGTGGTGAATCCCTCCACAGGTATAATAAGCAGCAGGTTATAAAATCCTCAAACCCTTACTCCCTGGCTTGAGGACACAGTTCAGGGAGTAGGGGGTCCCCAAAACAAATTCCCTAACTAACTAAAAGACGGGGCACTCACGAACTCCATGAATGATCTTCAGGTTTGAAGATGACGCTGGACTCTTGAGTCACTGCAGAGGGGCTGCTGTCAGGGATCCTCCTCAAGCAGGTATCAGGCTGCGTTGGTCCCAGGATTTCCCCTCACCACAAAGGGGTGCAGGGCTCAAGGTGTAGGTTATACAACTACCCTAACATCCAAACTGTAGCCTCCAACCCCAGCCTCCAGTCATACACTCAGCAGGCAGCTTCCCTGGACTAGCAGAGCTGACCATGTGGTGACTAGTCTCACCTAGGGAGCTGGAGGTGAACCCAGCCTGGCTGGGGAAATTTCTCAGCATACACTACCAATTGGGACTCATCCATTGGGAAAGAAAACCCAGGTGAGGGATCAGCTGTCAGGTCCCTAGAGGCCAGTTCTCAGGGAGAACCCTGCTTGCAGGCCTGGGACTCACCAGCTCCCCACACAACCAGTCCTGCCCTTGCCCTGGCTGGCTCCAGCCTCTCCAAAATGGCTTCTCCCCCCTCTTGAACTCCCTGGGAGGGGCATCTCACTCCCTATTGGTTGCCGGGCAGACTCTGAGTTTGCCTTGGCTCCTCCTCCCTGAGCTGCCAGCAGACAGAGCTCCAGGAATCTATGTAATCTCCTTGGGGGTTACACTTGGGAAGTGCATTAGTGTGGGAGAAGTCAAGCTTTCATAAAACCAAATAGACTTTGCCCCATATTTGGGTGAGAGTGGGAGTTTTAAGATTCTGTGTTTTCTTTGAATTTAAACAGAAAAAAGAAAAAAAACCACAGCCATAAGGGAGGTGGTGGGAAGACACTGGCAAAACCGCAGTGTCCTGGATGCCGATCTCTCTCAATAAAAAACAAAAATGGTTATAATCACTCATAGGACCATTTATAATGATGCCATTTCAATGTGCAGCGGCATTGACATATTGGCTGTAGTACTATGACCATTCCCCTAGCTTTTTAAGAATGTTTACAGCTTACAACACTCCCATTATATTTCTTAAGACAGAAATGAGAACTGCATTTCAACCTCATGGCACATGAGATATGTGCCATGATAACAAGAATGACTTGCATTAGTTGACTGCCTTACACACCACTGCTGAATTGGAGTTCTTTTGTAAAGAGTTGTTAATGTAGCCTTTCTATAATTGAGAGGTGGTTTTGTTTGCAAATACCAAGTCAGATCACCACATGCCATAGTATTGCTACAAATGAGTTCTTTAAACTCAGCAAAACCTTGTTAAAATTCCTCATTCCTATAGTATCTTCATATGATGCTCAATGCTGACAATTATCACTGTGTCTGGTGGGTTTTTTTCTTAAAGCCTTAGCTCCAGGACCCATGTTACGTCATTCAAATATCTTAGATTTCACTTGGGAAAAAAAAATAAGAGTAAGTTTCTAGGCTCTCATGGTTGCAGAGAAAAGCTTGAAAATGCAAGTGAAAAAGATTTTAAAAACTAAAGGCAAACAAACCCCCATAATTTATTGCCTTTTTAAAAAGTCATGATTTTTAAGCCAATTGATAACTTTCAGGGGGAAGGGTGGAGGGGCAGGAGGCACTAACTCCTGATTTTTTAGCTCTAGAGATTGACTGTGCTGGTCCTGAGTCTCTATTCAGAATAGCTAATGAGGTTTTTGCTTCTCTACTTCTTCCTTTGGTATGTGTAACACTGCTTTCCTCTTCCCTACTTCTCTGCAGCTTCATTTCAGCAACTAGTATTGCATGGTATGTATTGGAGGTGGTGTTCGATGTGAAGGAGCTAGCAGGAAGGTATTGGTAGAAACAGTACAGTGATGTAATTATTGTAATGTAATTATTTCCTGACCCTCTTCCAAATTCGATTAGGTCATATGGACATACAATAAAAGCTTGCTCTGGTGTAATTTAGGGTATTAATATATAATGTGCATTCAAAAAGAGAAGTGGAAGATAAAATACACAGGAGTGGAGGTAAGAGGAAAATGAATATACACCTCTACCCCGATATAACGCGACCGGATATAACGAGGTAAAGCAGTGCTCGGGGGGGGGGGGGGGGGCGCTGCACACTCCGGTGGATCAAAGCAAGTTTGCTATAATGTGGTTTCACCTATAACGCGGTAAGATTTTTTGGCTCCCGAGGACAGCGTTATATCGAAGTAGAGGTGTATAATGCTTTGAGTTACTGTGAACCATAGAAATGCCGTGCTTCCATTTTTATTTTGTGAAGTAGAACTTTGAATAGAAAAATGTGTGTAACTACTTGTTGTGTCAGGAGATTCTTTAGATCTGTAGGCATGTACATGCAGCATCACTCTTTCCTTCAATATTGATATATACAAGAATCTTCCTTGCCAAGGATCTGGATTCTTGTACCTTTCAATGCCCAGTACTGTAAACTCGCAAATATGGAGCTGATCAGCAGAATGGAGGTAATGATGTGAGTATGTTTCTGGATCATGTGCATGCTGTACACATACATAATTCATGAATAAATCAGGTATCTAGAGAATATTATTACTCCTCAGCAGAGCTAAAATTTCACAGATTCATAGATTCTGAGGCCAGAAGGGACAATTGTGATCATCTAGTCTAACCTCCTGTATAACACAGAGCATTTAACGTCTCCAAAAATAATTCCTAGAGCATATATTTAAAAAATAATAATCCAATTTTGGTTTTAAAAATGCCAGTGATGGAGAATCCACCACAATCCTTGGTAAATTGTTCCAGTGGTTAATTACCCTGGCTGTTAAAAATTAAAGCCTTATTTCCAGTCTGAAATTGTCTAGTTTAATCGTACACACATTGGATCATGTTATACCTTTCACTGCTAGACTGAAGGCCCTCTATTATCAAATTTTTGTTACCCATGTAGATACTTGTAGACTATGATCAAGTCATCCCTTAACCTTCTCCTTGTTAAGCTAAATAGATTGAGCTCTTTGAGTCTGTCACTATAAGGCATGTTTTCTAATCCTTTAATCATTGTCGTGGCTCTTCTCCTAACCCTCTCCAATTTATCAACATCTTTGGATTGTGCACACCAGAATTGGACCCAGTATTCCAACAACAGTCACACCAGTGCCAAATAGAGGTGAAATAACCCCTACTTCTACTCGAGATTCCCTTGTTTATACATGCAAGGATCGCATTAGCCCTTTCGGCCACAGCATTGCACTGGGAGCTCCTGTTCATCCGACTGTCCACCATGACCCCCAAGTGGTTTTTTGGTCACCGCTTCTCAGGATAGAGTCCCTCATCCTGTAAGTACGGCCAACATTCTTTGTTTCTAGATGTATGACTTTCCATTTGGCCATATTAAAATGCTTATTGTTTGCCCAGCTTACCAAGTGATCCAGATCACTCTGCATCCGTGATCTGTCCTCTTCATTATTTTCCAGTTCCTCAATTTTTGTGTCATTGGCAAACTTTATTGGTGATGATTTTATATTTTCTTCCAGGCCATTAATAAAAATGTTAAACAGCAGAGGGCTAACAACTGATCCCTGTAGGACCCCACTAAAAACAATCTCTTGATGATTCCCCATTTACAGTTATATTTTGAGGCCTCTCCGCCGGTTTTTAATCCATTTAATGTGTGTTCTGACTTCTTAATCAAAATGTCATACAGTACCAAGTCAAGGGAAAGGATTCCTAGAAATGATTTTCTCTAATCTCTGTTCAATTATACCTCTTCTGTGACATCACAAACATACATCTCTGTAACAGTCTGAGACCTGCACCAGGCTTCAGTAAGATACTTTCAAATCAGAAAAGCTGTTTGTGCAGAAAATGAAAAACATTTCAGCATAGATTCATAGATTCATAGATTCATAGATTCTAGGACTGGAAGGGACCTCGAGAGGTCATCGAGTCCAGTCCCCTGC
>NW_020694199.1:0-17424 GCF_002925995.2 Terrapene triunguis
CCCCTATAATAGCCTGATTTCACACGGGGGGCTAAGTTCCCTCTATGCCTCATGGCTGCGCAGCAGGCTATCAAGGGCTGCACAGGCAGGGAGAGGCACCTCTTCCCCGGCCCCAGCCCCGGAGCTGCCCCAGTGGTGAGAGGCGCTCTCCCTTGACCCCGCGCTGCTGTGGTGAGAGAGGGCTGGGGGAGTCTTCTCTCCCTGCTGTAGCCCCAGGGCAGTCAGCACCCCAAACCCCTCACATCCCTGGCCCCACTCCAGAGCCTGCACCCCCAGCCAGAGCCCACATCCCCCCTACACCCCAACCCTCTGCCCTAGCCCTGAGCCCCCTCCCACACACCGAACCACTTGGCCCCACCCCCAACACACATCACCGCCATATTGGTGCACATAACAAATTTCATTCCGCACATGGATGTAAAAATTTAGAGGGAACATTACAGAGGAGACCAGATTTCATGGTCCGTGATGTGTTTTTCATGGCCGTGAATTTGGTACG
The DNA here is from genome assembly GCF_002925995.2 of Terrapene triunguis. NCBI lineage: Eukaryota > Metazoa > Chordata > Testudines > Emydidae > Terrapene > Terrapene triunguis. The sequence continues at coordinate 500 of NW_020694199.1, forward strand.
GCCCTAGTTATAAGTCTTGGGGTCATGGGGAAATGGATTACCATATGGTGGGAAGGTGGGGTGATCAAAGATGCATGATGAATGCATTGTATAGCCCTGCAATTTAGCACATGGGTCTCACCTCTACAGATACGAGATGTATATTTTTATTTCCTTTGTGTTAAAGATCTATATTATCCTTGTGGAATGCAAATCAGAAAAGTCCATCGCAAAGAGTAGTCATCTAGCATATTCACCACTGGACTGTGCTTTGCTGTAATATTCATCTCAGAGGTAACTGAAGCTAACAAGTGTGAGGAGAAAAACTGTCCCTCGAAACCTCAAACCAAGAAAATAAATTCAGATTTTTAAAAAAATGTTGTTTTGTTCCTCCTATTAAAAATGCCACAATATTTTAAAGAGATGGCCACGGACATATAAAAAGCAAGACTTTTATGCAATAATATTTTAAGGTTTTTTTTAATTAACATTGATAGGTTTGGGATGAAAACCTAGACAAATTACACATAAGATTATTTATTTATTGGGTCTCTGCACACAGACTTCTCCTGCAGCTTCTGAATTAACTGAGGTCGGTGGGAGATGGAACTCTTGACCAGATACAGCTTTTTCTCTGAAAAAAGATGCACAAAACCTTTTAAACAAAAGCCCTACTTTTAAATGACATTTGCATCAAGCTCTTCTGAAAAGGTCTGATATGTTTTATTTCACTTTACCCCGAGGAACACAGATGTAATTCTACCTCAGTCATGGTTGAAGTCACACTGACGTTTCCTGTCTGTGTCTGGCAACCACAGATCATATGATGAAGAGACAGGTTTAGTGGAAGTTTTTACATGCTAGCAGGTATAGTTTTCACATCCAGGGCTGGCTTGGTTAGGTGGTCTAAATTATCCAGCTAGCATGGGTGTTAGGTAGCTATTGTGCAGGGAGCCATATATGTCAGTGTGCCTGAAATCTGGTATGTAACCTCATATTCCAGTGACAAGCTGGAGCGGCCCCTTGTTAAAAATAATGACACCAAAAGGAAAGGAAGAGTGGGATAATTTCTCTGCCTCTGATGGCATTCATTCCCTCTAATGCTGCATTCTACAAAAACCCTCCGCTTACAATAAATGGCTTGTGCCTGGGACCCACCAAAATATTTTTGAAGAGCCAGTTTTCTTTTTGTTTTTGGTGTGGGCTAGCCCAGTGGTTCTCAAACTTGAGCCACCGCTTGTTCAGGGAAAGCCCCTGGTGGGCCGGGCCGGTTTGTTTACCTGCCGCGTCTGCAGGTTTGGCCGATCCTGGCTCCCACTGGCCGCGGTTCGCCGCTCCAGGGCAATGGGGGCTGCAAGAAGGGCGGCCAGCATGTCCCTTGGCCTGTGCTGCTTCCTGCAGCCCCCATTGGCCCGAAATGGCAAACTGCGGCCAGTGGGAGCCACGATCGGCTGAACCTGCAGACGCAGCAGGTAAACAAACCGGCCCGGCCCGCCAGGGGCTTTCCCTGAACAAGCGGCGGCCCAAGTTTGAGAACCACTGGGCTAGACTGCACAGATGAGAGGCATTTTCAAAAATATTTCCATGGGGAAGGGAACCCCAGACCCACCCCACAAGGCCTTCACTCCCATTTTGTATTACACAAGATGAACAGTGTGCTGCACTATTACTATTGCACACAAAAAACTGTACTGTGAACAACATGGGAGATATCTGTGTATATTGTGTGTCTCTCTATTTGTTTGGCTATTGTTATTGCTATATGGAGCGCTACGGGTTAACTCAGTCCTACATGACTTTGTAGCCCAGCCAGGAAGACCGACAATGTCTAACTTATTTGCCAATACTTAAATGAACAATGCAAGTGTTAATTCCTTTGAAGCCTATCTCCACCAATGTGAAATCGGAAGTCTGGCTGATCTGGGAGTGGGAGGGTTCTAGCCTGAGATCTCAGGGACTCTTCAGGTGGGAAACTGGGAACAAAGAATGGGAAAAATGTTAAAAACCTGAGCCCCAGAGCTGAGAGCGCGTAAGAAGGAGATAGTAACTCCTGGGGAGACTTTGTCCCACCACTCCCACATGTGATGGGTGTTGGGAGTAAGTGAAATTTATCTAAACCAAATAGGTCTTTTGTTGTTTTAATCCTTGTCTCTGATTGCCATGTTCCTTAGAATAAATAAATATTTTGTTTTGAAGATGCTGTGTTGGGTCATTGCATTTATCTAATGGTCATAAGTCCCAAAGCAAAGTCCATAGCAGAGACCAAAACTCAAATGGAAAAATAAAAGGTAGTACTTGAACTCCTGGGCTTTTCCCCTGACAAATTGCAAAGGGCAGTTGTAAACATTGGAGGTATTAGAGCTTCTCAAAAAAAGTAAGCAAGAATCTTTAATATAGAAAGTGTTAGGTAACCTAAATGTAAGAGTCATTACCTGGTCCCAATACAATACTCGGTATATTTTTCAGGAAGAGAGGATAAACATTTTCGGCAACATTCAGCTTAATACAGTTTTGGTTGCCCATGGCTATTTCTTTATGATTATGTAAAAATGGGTCTGTTTAAACTAGAAAACAAAGGAACAAATTCCTCAGTCCATCCCCAGTCTGCACTCTGCAAACATCGCCCCCTGGTGCATAAGGGGTATGAAAGGCTACGGAGGACTTTTTGTATGTGGAATCTGTTTTTTAAAATAATGGAAACACATCATTGTCATCTTCAGTGATACACAGTGTTGTCGTCCCCCAAAAAATCCAGATAGGTTCAAATCTATATCTAGAATAGTAAATCAGTCATTTAAAATACTACTCTTTTTTAGATTAATATAATTGTTATGCCCAACCACTTGCCCTTGTAATTTATAGTGGTACATGTGTCATCGTGCACTTTTTGACATGGAAGATGACCTGTTATTGATAAGATTAATCTGTAGTGATGTGTGCATATGGAAAGGGCCATGGTAGAACTGCCAGTGGTAATGGCACTGGCAATAAAGTGTGCAAAGATGTGAGGTGCCAGAATAACCAGTAAGCAGATAGTAATAACAATCTATAGCTTAATCAAACAAGTTATTGACTGCAGTGCAGGGGGAACTGGGTGAAATTCTGTGGCCTGTGTTATGCAGGAAGTCAGACTAGATGATCTAATGGTCCTGTCTGGCCTTAGAATCTATTATTTTAAAATCAATATCTGTGAGGGTGTTTTACTGTAATTATACATGTGTGGTTTTCATGTTTTAAAAAAAATTGGGATTAAGATTGAAGATTTAGTGCATGAAGGCCAGGAAAAATGCACTATAGATTTCAGTCCTTTTTTTTTTTTCAATGGACTGGCTGCTTCTAATGCAACTTTGGGGTCATGAGGGCAAAGAATGGCTTAGTGATCTTAAGAGAGAATTTTGCTTTAGAACAAAGAAATTAAGAATAGCCTTCACTGCTAGTAAAAAGAGAAGCTAAAACCTCAAAATCGGAATCTGGATTTCAAATAACCTAAAAGGTCAGAGCTATATGGCTCTGGGTTTTGTTTCTGGCAATTATAAAGGAAGGATGATCTTGCAGTAAAGGCACTGACTAGGACTCCGGAGATCTGTGTTCTGTTACTGCCTCAGACACAGACCTTGATCAAGTTACAGGCAGACAAATTCTCTAGAGTGGCCACTGATTTGGGGTGCCTCTATTTTAGGATGTCTCAAATTGGACACCCAAAATCAAAGGCCACGCTTGAAAATGCTAGCCTTAATCTCTGAGTGCCTTTAGTTCTCAGTTGTATAATCAGGATAATAATACTTCCCTATCTCATAGGGGAGTCGTGAGATTAAATTAATGAATGTGTTATTTGTATGTGATAAGCACTATAGAAAATCCTATCAACAAAGTAGATAGCTGCAATATATGAAATTAGCTCTGGGTTCTGGGGGCATACAGAGCTGGGGAGTTTGGATTAATTCCTCTCTGATTTTTAGTTTTAAGTGTAGACACTCTATTGAAGAACAGGGCCTTATTTTTTCTTACTGATGGAAAGTGCTATAACTCACTAAGCAAAACCACATTGATACACACAGAAGGATTTGATGCTTGGCGTGGATTTTTTTTTTTTTTGAAGAACCACTGAAAAGTCTGATGAGAATGGGCCTGATGCTGCTTCTGTTACTCACACTGAGCAGAAAATGGTAGTCAATGGAAAGATCTACTCTATGCGAGTAAGAGTTGAGATTTTTAGTTTTGCCTAAGTAAAGACTGAAGGATTTGCCCAGTACTTTATTTGTACTGCACTCACCCTCTTGCCAGAGTTGGTGAGATATTTTCTTGTTTTATTTTAAACAAAATATAAAAGAATCCCTTATATTCGTTGTGAATACACAATTATTCATAGGGAATGTAAAACATCCAATGCAGACTGTTGACAGAGCTACTCTGCTTTACCTCCCTGTCCTTTCAGCCTGTATATTTATCTCATTGGCTTTCTGAGACATGTTGTCTCTCTTTGTTCTGATAAGAATAATCCTTTGATTCTTGTCCTTCCTCTGCAGTATTCACACAAAGGCTGGTGTGGGCTAACATCCATATAGCTTTCATCCCACTGAAGGACAGTAAACACGCTGCAGTACTATGGAAGGGCAAATCAGCTGGAAGGCTTCTAGGAAAATAGGCCTGTATCACACCGCTCAAACTGCCATTTGCTTTCATGTTACAGTGTATTCAAGTTTTAATACTTGAATATTTACACTTTTTCTAATGCACCCATTGAGCCACAGTGAGAAAGGCTCTTCTGCTGGAGTGTTTAAGTATCCTCCCCCTTGCACAGTCCATGCTGTGTTTAAGCATCTCACCCCCCCCGAGTTCAGCATGGCACAATAACAAATTCCTCCCCGGTGTAATTCTACTGACTTGAATGTCCCCATGCACTTTAGCACATCCTCTTGGAAGCCAAGAATTGAAATATATTGTTAACTATTTTAATATTCCTAACAGTAGGGTTCGGGTTATACAGGGTAGGGCTTCCCAGCCTACGGGCAGGGCTATAAACGGTAGAGCTACTCAGGCAAGGGTGAGTGATATAAAGGATAGGGCTCCTCAGGGTAGGGTTCAGGTTATAAAGGGCATGGCTCCTCAGGCGAGGGTTAGGGTTTTAGAAAGTAGGGCTCTTTGGGCAGGGATTTGGCTTTCGAAGGACAGAGCTCTCCCGGCTAGGGCTAGGGTCATAAAAGGGCAGTGCTCTCCTGGCTAGGGCTAAGGTCTCAAAGGGTAGGGCCCCCACTGATAGGATTAGGGATGTAAAGAGTAGGTTTCTAGGGCAAGGGTTAGGATTATAAAAGGTACAGCTCCTTTGGTTCCGGTTAAAGTTATTAGGGGTAGGGCTCCTCAGGCTCTGGTGATAAAGAGTGGGGCTCTGCAGGCATTGGTTAGTGTTATAAAGGGTAAAGCTCTTTGGGATAGTGTAATGGTTTTAAAGGGGAGGTCTCCTTGGGGTAGGTACAGGGCTATAAAAGGTAGGGCAGGTCAAGCTAGGGTTAGGGTTATGAAGGTTAGGGCTGCTCAAGCTAGGGTTAGTGTTATAAAGGGCAGGGCTCCTTAGACTAGGGTTAGGGCTTTAAATGGTAGGGCCTTCTGGCTGGGGTTAGGGTTATGGAGGACAGCTTTCCACTGACTAGGGCAGGGGTAGGCAACCTATGGCACGCGTGCCGAAGGCGGCACACGAGCTGATTTTCAGTGGCACTCACACTGTCCTGGCCACTTGTCTGGGGGGCTCTGCATTTTAATTTAATTTTAAATGAAACTTCTTAAGCATTTTAAAAACCTTATTTACTTTACATACAACAATAGTTTAGTTATCTATTATAGACTTATAGAAAGAGACTTTCTAAAAACGTTAAAATGTATGACTGGCACACGAAACCTTAAATTAGAGTGACTAAATGACGACTCGTCACACCACTTCTGAAAGGTTGCCGACCCTTGGACTAGGGTAAGGGTCCTCCTGCTACTGTTAGGATTTCAAAGGGTCGGGCTCCTCAGGCGAGGGTTAGGTTTTGAAAGGGTACAGCTCCTAAGGCTACGGTTAATGTTATAATGGGTAGGGCTCTTTGGGCAAGGCTTTGGGTTTTCAAAGGGTAGGTATACTCCTGCTAGAGTTAGGGTTTGAAATGCTAGGGCTCCTCCGGTTAGGGTCGTAAAGGGTAGGACTCCCCAGTTAGGGTTAGGGTGTCAAAGGATAAGGTTCCTCCAGTTATGGTTATGGTTTGAAATGGTAGGGCTCTCCTGGCTAGGGTTAGTATCATAAAGGATGGGGCTCATCTGGCATGAGTTAGGTTGTCAAGGGTAGGATCCTCAGGCGAGGGTTAGTACTAAAAAGTGTAGGGCTCCTGCAGCCAGGATTAACGATATAAAGGGTAGGCTCCTTAGGCTAGGGCTATTGCTTCAAAGGGTAGAACTCCTGTTGGCGTTAGTGTTACAAAGGGTTGGGATCCTTGGGGCAGGTTTAGGGTAATCAAGGACAGGGCGCCACTGGCTAGGTTTTGGTTTTCAAAGGGGAGGGCTCCTCTGGCTAGGGTTAGCACTTCAACGTTTATGGTACCTCCAGCTAGGGTTAGAGTTTCAAAGGGTGTGGCTCCTCCAGCTAGGGTTAGTGATATGAAGGGTAGGGCTCCTCCAGCTAGGGTTAGTGTTGCACAGGATAGCGTTCCACCAGTGAGGCTTAGTGTTATAAAGGGTAGGTCTCCTCCGACCAGGGTTAGGGTTTCAAAGGATAGAGCTCCTGTGTTAAGGGTTTCAAAGGATAGGGGCTCCTATAGCAAGAGTTAGGCTTTCAGAAGGTAGGGCTCCTCCAGCTAGGGTTAGGAATGTAACTATTAGGTTCCTGGGGCAAGGGTTAGGATTATAAAGGGTATGGCTCCTCTTGTTACGGGTAGATTTATTAGGGGTAAGGCTCCTCAGGCTCAGGTGATAAAGGGTAGGGCTCTGCTTGACAAGGTTAGGGTTTCAAAGGTAAGTCTTTGTGGTGCAAGGTTACGGTCACAAGGGGCAAGGAACCCCTGGTTAGGGTTATAAAGGGAAGGGCTCTGCAACCTAGGTTAGGTTTTCAAAGGGTCGGTGTTTCTGGGGGAAGGTGAATGTTATAAGGCAGTCTTTCTCAAACTGGGCCGCCGCTTGGGTAGGGAAAGCCCCTGGCGGGCCGGGCCAGTTTGTTTACCTGCCCCGTCCGATCGCGGCTCCCACGGGCCGGGTTTTGCCGTTCCAGGCCAATGGGGGCTGCTGGAAGCAGCGGCCAGTACGTCCCTCGGCCCGCGCCACTTCCAGCAGCCCCCATTGGCCTGGAGCGGCGAACCGCGGCCAGTGGGAGCCGCAATTAGCCGGACCTGCGGATGGGACAGGTAAACAAACCGGCCTGGCCTGCCAGGGGCTTTCGCTACACAAGCGGCGGCCCCAGTTTGAGAAACACTGTTATAATGTGTAGGGCACCCCTGGCTAAGCTCAGTACACACTTTCTGCAGCAAACATTTTCGCATAAAACTATGGTAGTGAACTCATGTACATTGCACCTTTATATATAGCTCTGGCTATATAATTAGAGCTAGCTGAAATAGTTCAAACTTCCATGAAAACTGAAATTTCAATAAAAGATGGGAGAAATTGAAGCATTTTTTCTTTTTACTATCTCTTAAAAAAAATCCATGTTACACATTTAGAACTCAGGAAATGTTTAGCATAACTACCTTAACTCTGCCCCTTGTTTACATGCACTATAATAGTCTTTAATTATATCATCATATGCTATTTCCCCAATAATATGAAACACCAGACAAATTATTTCTACACCCTTACAAACAACAATCAGAGCAACATTCACTGTTTAATAGCACAGTCAAATCAAAATCAATGTTCAATATTTCCATGCCAAATTTCAGCTTTCGACTGTTGCTTCAGCTATTAAATAAATTAAAAAAAATTATAATGAGGAAAGTGTTTTTCTACCTCTCTTCATATTCCCTGGACCATTTTTGCTGAAACTTTAAAGAACAAATTACAAAACATGTTTAAAATCCTAAACTACCTACTTATGTATCTAGCCATTTTGTGCTACAGCAACATCCATATATATACAAGACAAAAAGCTTTTGCTAAACAAGTTTGGTTGTTTTTTTTTAAACTCATTTTCATCAAAATTTCAAAACACTGTGACCACTTCTGGAATTTACTGGAAAATAATATGACTCTCCTGTTTTAGGCCCTGATCTTCAAAGTTGATGGGACTACTCACCTGCTTAAAATTAAGCACATGGTAAGTGTTTGCAGGATTGGGATAAATGCTTTACCCTCTACTGCTTATGTTTAACAACTGATATTTAACAGCCTGAACCTTGTAATTACCCATTTACAATATTTAGCTGTATAGCTACATACTTATGTACTTGTAGAGCTGTTCAATTATCCATTTCAAACAATGTACATGTTGAATTTAACCATGTTGGAAACAGATTTTTTCCATGTGCAGACTATCTGTTAATATATCAAAGTGTTCACCATCTTTCCCTCTCACTGCTGCTTTTGCTGGTGTTATTTTTTTTATTACATTTGAGAAAGCCACTGTTCATAAAACACTCTTCTAGTCTCTCCCCACTCCCCAATACCATCACTCCCAAATACTCAGAAGTATTTTATTACAGGTGGAACAGGTAGCACGACTTCTCGTTAAGGTTGTCCAATGCTTCTCATTGTAAGACCTTAATGTCAGTTCCTTAAAAAACTTTGCCAAACGATAACTGTTCAAGCTAAAAATTTTCATGCCAGGTGTCTGCCTCAGGCTGACTTTTTAAAGTTTCAGCTAAAACTGTTCAATTATTTCCAAAAATGAGGTTAGAGAAAAATACATTTTCCCCCATGTTAAAGAATTCTTCCAAATATTTCCATTGAGAAGCTCTAGTGCCCTCATGCATTGGAACAGGAACTTGAAATTTGGCAGGGGAGTTTCACTGGTGCCAGGGATGCGTCTCTTCCATTCCTGTGAAAGTCTTCCTAAAATTGGCCAAGTTATAAGCCTATTGTTAGAATTTGGCAGCTAAATTCTTCGAAGATTCATCTGTACTGAGCATGCTTCAGTCCCACACAGCTCCTGCATGCTGACTGGACTGCATATGTGCCATCCCCACAGAGCAGCTGAGCACGCTCTACCTGGGGCTGCAAAGGCTGAGCAGGACTTTCCCTGCAACCACTCCTCGGGGGCAGCCATGGCTCAGGGCATCAAAACTGAGAGCAGGCAGATTCTCCCAATGCTCCCCCTGCTGGTGGCTGGGCAGAGGAGAAGGAGGAAGCCACCTGAGATAAAGAGCAGAAGGCAGGAGGGCAAAAAGTTGAGCGAGAGAGTTGAGGAGCAGAGTGGGAAGTGGACAGGAGAGCTGAAGAAGAGCAGGGGAGGCAGTGATAGGAACAGAGGAGCATGGAGGGAACAGAACCAAAGGGAGGTAGAGCCAGGAGAGGGGAGACAAAGACAGGAGCTGGGGAGTGACCAAGGATAGAAACCAGAAGAACGGGATGGATAGGAGCAGAGGGAGTAGAGGCAGGAACGGGTACAGGTGGATAAGAGTGGGGGTGGAGTGAAAGGGGAAGGGGGCCAGGAATAGGAATCAGTGATAGCAGATAGCAGCAGGAGACGGAGACAGGAGATGGTGGGGGTCAGGCAGACAAATTTATAACACCTGCAGTACACTCTCCTCCAACACCTGGAATTGTACCAAAGGCTTCTGAGTCTCACCATTCCTCTGCTGTCAGAAAACAGCTGTGAAATCTACTGGAAAAGAAAGAGGATAATAGACTACTGCTATCACTTACTCTCTTAGCTCCCATGGTAGAAGCCAATGTCATCCATCCAAGGTCTCAACAGCAATGTGGGGGATCAATATGGTTTCATATTATGAAGTTCTATGTGTTTCGATTTTCTTATTAAAAACACTTAGGACATTGCATAGTATGTGATTACAATTAAAGACTGGGTGCAGTATGATATACCTGGAGGAGTGGGGTGGGGGTCTTAATTCTGGCTTTCATAACTTTTCAGTGTTTGACTTCACATTAACATTATTTTAGCATATTTTATTGTCAGTTATAATTGTGTGTGGGGGGAGGGAGGGAGATAATCACTTCCAACACCAAAACATGTATTTACACACAATAAGCTTGTTTCAGTGTATATAGGTCAGATTAGATGATCACAGTGGCCCCCTCAGGTTTTATAATCTATGAAGGTGAATACTTGTGTTTGCACAAACACAGACTCCTCCCAAGCACTTGTGGAAACAAAATCTATTTTGCACATATGTTCAGGGAAAAGCAAAAGCCAGGCCAATTCTAAAAGCCTTGCCAAATTTGCTGAAATATTCCTCACTTGCTCAGCTCTTTACCACGCTGGCCCTACTCTCCTTCCTTGCACATTCACTGCTTTACAGCATTAAATTAACACCCTTTTAAAACACAAATAAATAGATAAAACAGAAGGGATGTGGATTCTTTTTGTATTTTGGGACTGCGATGCTCTACATTCACATGGTCCCAGAACAAAGATAGTTGATACTATAATAATTCAGAGTGCCAAAGCTGCCGTAATTGGGAAGGGATAACCTTTTAACCCGTATCAGGAATAATATTCAATGCAGCAGGTATCTGTCACAGCCAATGTCCCTTGGAACTGACTGTATGACAATCTGGGTCCATCTGATGGAAACACCAACTCAATGTCCTCATTAGCACAAAGCAGTTCGGTAGCAGCTCTACAGGATATTTGGCTTGGCTGGTGCATCCAAGGTAGCTGCATGGATCAGCAACCTGTGGAACTAAACCTGGGACCATGGAGGTTCTGGGCTGCCGATGCTCATGCATCACAACTGGAAGCTTAGGCCAGATTTCTGCTGGAGGACCCTGTGAAGCTAGGTTTCAGAGTGGTAGCCGTGTTAGTCTGTATCAGCAAAAAGAACGAGGAGTACTTGTGGCACCTTAGAGACTAACAAAGGTCTAAGGTGCCACAAGTACTCCTCGTTCTTTTTCCTGTGAAGCTAGACACTGCAGGAAATACCACCCAGCAAGGTCCGAGTGGCAGCCCACTGATTGGCTTATATAGGTCTATAAACTGGGATGCCATCCTGGGGAGCTACCTAAGCAATGATGCAGACTGCCTGCTTGCTTCTCCTCCAGACCTTGTGTAGCGGGGTGGTCACCTGCTCCTGCCCTGAGGGGTATAAAGACAGCCCTGGGAGAGGGCTGTTGCAGGGGGAAGCAGCTACTAGGCTGATTGGGGAAGCAGCTGCAGCTGGGCCACACCCCAATCAGGCCTCAGCTGGCCCTATATAAGAGGCTGGGAGCCAGGAGCTCAGCAGTCTCTCTCTAGCTGTAGAGGGAGATGGACCTGGCTGCAGGGACCTGAGCAGAGTAGCTGAGTGGAGCAGGGCTGGGGAAAGGCAGAGGAGCTGGGGAGTCTCCAGCCTGGAAAGCCCCAGGCTGCGGCCTAGCAGAAGGCCAACGGGTACTGGGGGTTGCAGAGGGCAGCCCACGGGTAGGCAGAGGCAGCAGGTCCAAACCTTCCTTGCCAATGATGAGTGGCTTATACTGCAGTCTGCCCCAGGGAACGGGGGCTAGTTGGTGACTGGCAGTAGCCTACGACTGAGGCGAGGTGGGGATAGGGGGTGGGGGTTCCCCAGGGAGGTGAGACCCTGAGACTGAGGGGTGTACGGTCAGGGGGCAGCACTCCAGATAACAGGGCACCAGGTCCAGGAGGGACACAGGGGCCAAGCGGCAGCAGGACACCGGCCTGCAGAGGGCGCTCCGGAGGCTGGACGAGCTAATTCCCAAAGACAATCAGCAGGAGGCGCCGCAGGGGTGAGTCCCGCATCGCTACACCTTGCCTTGCTGTGGGCAGCCTCTCAACTCCACCTTCTGACCCTGGTTCATCTCCAACTCTGCTATTTGCCTCCTGTCTGTAAGCTGGTGCCTGACCCTGACTTCCTGGTATCCTGATCTTGCTAGATCTCAACTCTGCTACTTGCCCCCTGACCGCAACTTGGTAACTGCTGCACACAGGCCACCCACAGCCCGGCCCCGACAATGCCCATCCTCCCACGTGGTGTGTATTGTGCCCCAAGGGGGGTACAGAAAGAAAGCACAGGCAGTGCAGTTGTGTCATGCAGCTCTGCAGGACACCTTTTCCCAGACAATACTGCACAGCAGATAGCCCCACCCTCATCGGCTCAGTCTATGGATCCCTGAACATTGTGTCCATATTGGAGGTGGAAGGGAGTATAACCAATGGATTTATGTGAGATCTTCTTGCAGTCAAATACTTAACCCAGTCCTCTCAATACTCATCTGCAAATGCTTTGAGCACAGCCTAGAGACAGGGCAAACCCCTGAAGGCCCTTTGATTGGGCCCCCCCTCACTGAAAGGTGCAAGGATTCAATGCACATTTTTCTTCCTAAACCATCTTCTAGTTACTATTGCATGCCAGGTTAGGGGGAAGGAACAGAGACATAGGTTACACCCCCAAAACTGCATAACTGAGATGTGCATGGATGCAGGCCTTCAGAGCAGTCATAGGGTGAGATTTCCAGTTACTCCGGAGAAAGGGAGGAACCGTTGATGGACCCCAGACAGGGTCACTAAAGGCTGAGGCACTGATTCCTTACAGGACTAAAGTTATCGTCACCACAAAGCTTTGTCTGCACACGGCAGCTCATTCTCCACACCATGAGGTGCTGGATTGTGAGTGATGAATACCAAGCTAGTGCTGGTGGGCTGTTCCAAAACCTGGGGAACTCCTGCAGCTACAGGTTTAGCAGCATTGTCTGAACTCAAGAGTCTCATTGCCTTACTCCTTCCAGACACTGCTGATGAAATGCCCTTGAAATGACTGCGAGCATAACAACGTTTTGGATTTCTCCTATATCAGTGTAGCACATATCTTTTTGAAATTAAGAGGTATCATGTTAATTGAAATCCACATGGGTAAAATAAGCTTATGTAACTCTTGTTTCACTCATGACTCTCTGCAGGATACAAGGAGTCTTGGCTCGTGATGATGGAGAGGCTCAAAACAGCAGTGGTTGTAATTTTCTAAATCTCATAATATGTTTTCTGTTTACACAGTTGCAATGAACATTCTCCACCGGCTTTAATCCTGCCTGATAAATAAAGCACAAGTCTCCAGCTAACCTTGGATACTCTCACAGATAGTGCTTGGTTGATCTGACCTGCATTTTTTTCTTGGGTGCCTTTGGAAACTGTCCAAGGAGCTCTCCCCAGGGGTTAGGAAGCATTGATGTTGATTGCTTAAAATTTCTCCTAACAGTTATTGGCTGGGTGTGATTTTTTAGCTTACAATAGCTACATATTTAGCTGGTTTCTTTAAATCTATATACAAAGCTCAGAGTTGAGAGATAAGCAATATAGAAAATCCTTAGCCATACAGAGAGACAGACCAGAATTATGTTCCAATCTCTGCCTCTACATTGCTATGTGCCTTTGTGCAAATCACAACCTCTGTGTCTCAGTTTTCCATATATAAAATGGAAATAAGGGGCCACATATACCTGTGTAAATCAATAACAACACCACTGGAATTAAACCAGTGCAGGGACAGAATCAGGCCTTCTCCATTTATCTACCTCACATGGGTGTTGTGAGACTTAGACATTCATGTCTGTAAAATGTTCTCAGATGTAAAGCACTATAAAGCGCCAAACAGAATTGCTATTATTACAATTATAATACCGTTTCTGATACTCTGTGGTGCTAATGTGCACTACTAGTACATTTTCAAGGCATTTCAGAATAGTGCATCATGATTGTCACCAGAGAAACATTCCAATCATCTCAAACTAACTTGTGCTATTGCTATGATGCTATTAGTAAGGTGCACCAAGTAAAGTAATTGCTCCAGGGGAGAACAAGGAGGGATGCAGCCTCAATGACACACAACACCTACCAGAGTTCCCAGTTGCACTGGGTGGAGTGAGGGGCAGAGAATAATTTGCAACATCTCTTTATGGGCAGCAGCATATTTCTGCTGGTGTGCAGGTGGGGCCATTTCCCATCTAATCCCTATCTCTCCTCCTCCACTTGTTCCTGCCAGGGGAGTATCTGGTGCACAGCTATTGTGCTCCTCCAGATACTCCAAACTGTGATCAGAGCAGCTCTAATGCCAGCTGGACACGGTGGGGATCCTTATACCCTTCTGCTCCCCTAGGTGATCGCATTAGGTCTAAGACCAATCTGACACTTGTGAGTAAAACCTCATGACTAAGGCTAAGATTTTGTCATGGTTATTTTTAGTAAAAGTCAAGGACAGGTCATGGGCAATAAACAAAAATTCAGAGCCTGTGACCTGTCTGTGACTTTTACTAAAAATAACTTGGGGCAGGGCTAAGTAGGGAAGAGGAAGGGAGTCCCATGGGCGGGGATGGGAGGGTGACTGACAGGCCGAGCCCCCTGAGGTGGGGAGCACAGCCCCGGCTCCAGCAGCCACAGCAGGGGGTGCAACCATGGGGGGCACACAGGGCCGGCCCACAACATTTTGGCACCTGAGGTGGGGAGCTCAAATGACGCCCCCGTGCCCCCTCGCCAAAATTTGAAAAGTCTCAATTCTGCCTTCTTCCTGTTCTTCTCCTCTCATGGTACTGCTCTGCTACCTACCCCAATAAAGGAGAACTAACCACTTAAAATGCCTTGTTCAAAAATGTTAAGTAACACTTAACTTTCAAACACCTGAACAGCAAATGTAACTTTTCTTGTCTGCATAGTAAACACTGGCATTTTTATCTGTTTGAATAATCAAAGTGGTACTTTCCGTGCCTTCTGGGTTGCAAAGATTTGAACTGCTTCCTGATGAAGGTCCACAGTCTGGGCCAGCTCATGCTCTATTGAGATGGTTGCAAGGCCGACCAGTCTCTCCTGTGTCATTGTGGAGCGTAGAAGTGTTTTTATTAACTTCAGCTTGGAGAAGCTGCGTTCTCCACTGGCAACTGTTACAGGAAGTGTTAGAAGTATGCGCAGAGCAACAAAATCATTTGGAAAGAGGATGGTCATCTTATTTGTGCACATATATTCCAGAACAGCCTTTGGAGTTGATCCTGCTGAAATGTATCTTGAAAGGGCTTTCAGTGCATCACCTATATCACTCGCATCAATATCGCTCATGTCATCATGTGTCAACACTGTCTCTAGTGCCCTGCATTGCTGGTGTAGGTCTTCTTCAGGTATAGTGAGGTGTTTAGGAATATCATACAACATCCCAAATATACTGCTGTGTTCCTTGAGCTGCATGAAACGTTCTTCAACTGACTGTATTGCACAATCTAGCACCTGATTAAAGAACTTTGAATTGTTGTTTGGGGTCTCTTATGGGATTATCCTGTGCCTCGTAATCAAAATTTCATCTTCTTCGGTAACTCTTGTATTCTTGAATGGGTGGGAAAATAGCTTCAGTGTGAAGTTCCTCTGCCAACTTCTGTGCACTCTTCAGAACATTTTGAAATCCCTCATCTGACTGGTAAGACTGTAGGTATGACTTTGCTTTGTCCAGTTGTTCCATTGCTCCAGATATATCAAGGTCAACACCTTGGAGTCTCTTGCTTACAACATTTATTTCAAACAGTATATCATGCCACAACACTAAGCCACACAGAAATTTGAAATTATGTATGTTTCTGGTGATTCCATTTCCCTCTGCCACTGTTCTCCCACGAACAGTTTCTGTCATAGCATTATCCTCCATAATGGCAACTATAGCATCATCTATCTTCCCAATTTGGTGTTTGATGGGCTTTATCGCCTCCACTCGACTTTCCCATCATGTGGCACTCAGTGGTTTCAGTGTCAGAGAGGATGTTCCCAGATGTTGCTTCAAAATTTGCCATCTATCAGTTGATGCAGAGAAAAATACATAGATACTTTGAATTACATTAAAAAATCCAGTAGCCTCACTAGAAGCTGATGCTGCATCACTGACCACCAAGTTCAATGAATGAGAACTGCATGGGACAAAAAAAGCTCGAGGGTTTAACTCTCGGATCCGTTTCTGCACTCCTCTGTTCTTTCCTCTCATGTTGGCACCATTATCGTAGCCCTGACGTCTCACGTCAGCTATCGCAATTCCCGTATCTTCCAGCTTTTTAAGAAGCACATTTGTCATACCAGCTCCTGTAGTATCATCAGTGTCAATAAATTCTAGAAAATGCTCTCTGACAGTCACCATTGCAGGGACATTTTCACTAGGTTCTGTTGTTGTTACAAAACACACCATTAAAGTCATTTGTTCTGCATGGCTGATGTCAGGTGTGCAGTCCAAAATAACAGAGTAATATCAGCTCCACAATTTTAAGGAAGTTTCCATTGTTTGGCACATACAGCTGATCTGAAGTGCCATGCAGTGCTAGGTTTTGGGTAGCAAGCATTCTCACAATGAGCCTTTTCAGAACATTTTGCCGGTAAAGAGACTGTGATGCAATCTTCTCTTCATGCTGATCATCTATGGTGGCCTTTAAACTTAGTCTCATCTCAAGCTCTTTCCACCTATGGAATGCTCTCTGGTGATTTGCTGCCTTCTCATGGCATGCCAAATTTCTAGCCAGATTTTTCCAGTCCTTTGTTCCTGTAGAACCCAATGTGGCTGGAACATTAGACTGGAAGAGTTTGCAACAAAACCAGTATGCAGCATTCTGGGTTTTTGAGTACATAAACCATGGCCTCTCCACTTTGTCACCATTGGGGATTTCACGCCAGAAATGTGTTGGATGGAAACTTCTATTTTCATTGTCTTTGGGGAACATGAAGTTTTTCACTTGCTGTGGCCCATGCAGTACAAGGAAGTCCCTCAGGCTACTGCTCAAGTGGATCCACAGTCCTGGATCATCTAGACTTAAGGAACTAAACTCAGCAGCAGCTGATTCTTCCACCTCCACCACACTCTTCT
>NW_020694200.1:0-5079 GCF_002925995.2 Terrapene triunguis
TATTCACCAGGGAATTGGTGAGAGGTTTCTCAAGGCTTCCCAGGGAGGGAATCCAGTGAGAATGGTGGCAGCGGGACCAGAGCTAAGCTGGTAGTTAAGCTTAGAAGTTTTCATGCAGGCCCCTACATTTGTACCCTAAAGTTCAAAGTGGGGATACAGCCTTGACATGGTGGCAGCCGTGGGATCGTTTTAAACCCAAAAGCCAGTAAGAGATTTTTTTTTCCTTCTAGCTGCTTGGAGAGCAGAGCTGAAGGTAGATGCATATCTTATCTCTCCTTGCCTGAAGGCAGAGGTGTTAAGTTTTTTTTAACAAGGGGCTTTGTTAAGAGAAGGGTTCAAAGTGAGTAGGCTTTGACTGGTAAAGGCCATTTACAAGCTGAATTGTTTTTTTTTTCTTTTTACATCCTCGTGAGTAGCTTGTTAGAAAGTCTCTGTTAACTCAGCAGCAGCCAGATCTAAGTACATCCCAGTTTCAGTCAACTGCAGAGGGTGTGACCCAGCACAAGAAAACAGAAAAATAACTAGCAAAAAAGTAGCTAACAAAATAGAACTGGCCAGACTAGAAGCAGAAGAAAATGAGAGAAAACATCAGAGACTGCTTGAAATTAAAAAACTCAAGAAAGAAGCTGAAGAGGAGGCCCATAAAAAAGAAAAAAAAGCCAAAGAGGAGGCCCACAAGAGAGAGATGGAGCTGAAAAAAGCCAAAAAGAAGGTGAGAAAAAAAGAAAGGAAGCATGAACTGGAAGTAGCAAGTGCTAAGCAGGATGCATCAGACCATCCTAGCAACTCCTCTCCAGGTACCACTTCCCATCCCAGGAAATTCCTGACCTACAAGGCAGGCAATGATACTGAGGCCTTCTTAAAAAATTTTGAAAGGGCCTGCCTTGGATACAGCATCATTCCAACCCAGTACATGGTAGAGCTGAGGCCGCAGCTCAGTGGACCCTTAGCAGAGGTGGCGGCTGAAATGCCTAAGGAACACATGAACAGTTATGAACTTTTTAAAAACAAGGCCAGAATCAGAATGGGGCTAACACCTGAGCATGCCCGTCGGCGGTTCAGAGCCCTAAGGTGGAAACCCAATGTGTCATTTACCCAACATGCCTACCACATTGGGAAAAATTAGGATGCCTGAATATCAGGAGCAAATGTTAAATCTACGGAAAAGTTGCCCTTCCTATTGCAAATGGAGCAGTTTTTAGAGGGTGTTCCTGAGGAAATAGAAAGGTACATCCTAGATGGGAAGCCCAAAACTGTAACCGAGGCGGGGGAGATTGGAGCCAAATGGGTGGAGGTGACAGAAAAGAAAAAAGCTAGTAGCAGTTGGAGCGAATATCAGAAGGGGCAAGCCGAAACAAAACCTTACCACCGGGGACAACCCAAGGCCCCACCCACATCCCAAGGGAAACCCCAGACGCCTTCTCACCCCACCACACCAGTCTCCATCAACCAACATCGCCCCGGTGATACCTTAGCAGGGCGATGTTTTAAATGTAATGAACTGGGGCATATAAAGGCTCACTGCCCCAAGAACCCCAACTGATTACAGTTCATTACACCCCAATCACACCAAAGATCCCCAGACCCAGATGCCTCTCTCATACCCTCGGAGCGAAGGGAAACCTTGAGAGTGGGCCGAAAGAAGGTTATCGCTTGGAGGGACACTGGGGCACAAGTGTCAACTATCCACCAATCCCTAGTGGACCCCAAACTCATCAACCCGGAGGCTACAGTGACAATTCAACCCTTCATGTCACAGTCTTTAACCTTGCCTACAGCCAAGTTGCATGTCCAGTACAAGGGCTGGTCAGGAATGTGGACTTTTGCAGTCTATGACAATTATCCCATCCCCATGCTGCTGGGGGAAGACTTGGCCAACCATGTGAAGCTAGCCAAGAGGGTGGGAATAGTCACCCGCAGCCAGGCTAAGCAAGCTTTCACCCCCATCCCTGTTCCTGAGCCGTCCACCAGGGCCCTGCCTGTGTTACCGGAGACCCAAATACAGGTGGTGGAACCGGATCCCCTGCCAACGACTGCAACAGCCGTAGTGGATCCAATCCCAGAGACCCAGCCAAAGCCAGTCCCAGAACTGGAACTGGCAACGCAACCAGCACCAGATCCATTGCCAGGACTGAGTCCAGCGCTTGCAAACCCGTCTACAACTCCAATGCCAGAGGGCACCAGCGAGCCTGAACTGGCGGAAGCAGCAGATAACCCTACCCAAGAGGCTCAGCCAGAGCCTGAAATACCACATAGTGCACCAGCGGACAGCGGTTCACAGTCAATGGAAACAGCCCCAGCACCTGCATCGCTTCCAGAGGGACCAAGCCCCAGTCCACAGTCCAAGGAGGAACTGATGTCTCCAGCATCAAGGGAACAGTTCCAGGCCGAGCAGGAAGCAGATGACAGCCTTCAGAAAGCTTGGGCTGCGGCGCAGAGCACCCCACCACCTCTCAGCTCTTCTAACCGATCCCGGTTTGTTGTAGAACAAGGACTTTTATACAAGGAGACTCTTTCTGGTGGGCACCAGGAAGACTGGCATCCTCAAAGACAGTTGGTAGTTCCCACTAAGTATCGGGTAAAGCTCTTGAGCTTAGCCCATGATCATCCCAGTGGCCATTCTGGGGTGAACAGAACCAAAGACCGGTTGGGGAAGTCCTTCCACTGGGAGGGAATGGGCAAGGACGTTGCTAATTATGTCCGGTCTTGTGAGGTGTGCCAACGAGTGGGAAAGCCCCAAGACCAGGTTAAAGCCCCTCTCCAACCACTACCCATAATTGAGGTCCCATTTCAGCGAGTAGCTGTGGATATTCTGGGTCCTTTCCCAAAGAAGACACCCAGAGGAAAGCAGTACGTACTGACTTTCATGGATTTTGCTACCCGATGGCCGGAAGCTGTACCCTTAAGCAACACCAGGGCCAGTGTGAGCCAGGCATTAACGGACATTTTTGCCAGGGTAGGTTGGCCCTCCGACATCCTTACAGATTCGGGAACTAATTTCCTGGCAGGGAACATGAAAAACCTGTGGGAAGCTCATGGGGTGAATCACTTGGTTGCCACCCCTCATCACCATCAAACCAATGGTCTGGTGGAGAGGTTTAATGGAACTTTGGGGGCCATGATACGTAAATTCATAAATGAACACTCCAATGATTGGAACCTAGTGTTGCAGCAGTTGCTTTTTGCCTATAGGGCTGTACCACATCCCAGTTTAGGGTTTTCACCATTTGAACTTGTGTATGGCCGCGAGGTTAAGGGGCCATTACAGTTGGTGAAGCAGCAATGGGAGGGGTTTACGCCTTCTCCAGGAACTAACATTCTAAACTTTGTAAGCAACCTACAAAGCACCCTCCAACACTCTTTAGCCCTTGCTAAAGAAAACCTAAAGGATGCTCAGGAAGAGCAAAAGGCCTGGTATGATAAACATTCCAGAGAACGGTCCTTCAAAGTAGGAAACCAAGTCATGGTCTTAAAGGCGCTCCAGGCCCATAAAATGGAAGCGTCGTGGGAAGGACCATTCACGGTCCAGGAGCACCTAGGAGCTGTTAACTATCTCATAGCCTCCCCCACCTCCAACATAAAGCCTAAGGTATACCATGTTAATTCTCTTAAGCCCTTTTATTCCAGAGAATTAAACGTTTGCCAGTTTACAGCCCAGGAAACAGATGACGCGGAGTGGCCTGCAGGTGTCTACTACGAAGGAAAAAGGAATGGTGGCGTGGAAGAAGTGAACCTCTCCACGACCCTGGGACGTCTGCAGCGACAGCAGATCAAGGAGCTGTGCACAAGCTTTGCACCGATTTTCTCAGCCACTCCAGGATGGACCGAACGGGCATACCACTCCATTGACACAGGTAATGCTCACCCAATTAGAACCCCACCCTACCGGGAGTCACCTCATGCCCAAGCTGCTATACAAAGGGAGATCCAGGACATGCTACAGATGGGTATAATCCGCCCCTCTAACAGTGCATGGGCATCTCCAGTGGTTCTAGTTCCCAAACCAGATGGGGAAATACGCTTTTGCGTGGACTACCGTAAGCTAAATGCTGTAACTCGTCCTGACAACTATCCAATGCCACGCACAGATGAGCTATTGGAAAAATTGGGACATGCCCAATTCATCTCTACTTTAGACTTAACCAAAGGGTACTGGCAAGTACCACTAGATGAACCCGCTAAGGAAAGGTCCGCCTTCGTCACCCAGGCAGGGGTGTATGAATTCAATGTACTCCCTTTCGGGTTGCGAAATGCACCCGCCACCTTCCAAAGACTTGTAGATGGTCTCTTAGCGGGATTGGGAGAATCTGCAGTTGCCTACCTCGATGATGTGGCCATTTTTTCTGATTCATGGACAGAACACCTGGAGCACCTGGAAAAAGTCTTCGAGCGCATCCGACAGGCAGGACTAACTGTTAAGGCTAAAAAGTGTCAAATAGGCCAAAACAGAGTGACGTACCTGGGGCACCAGGTGGGTCAAGGAACTATAAATCCCCTACAGGCCAAAGTGAATGCTATCCAAAAGTGGCCGGTTCCAAAGTCAAAGAAACAGGTCCAATCCTTCTTAGGCTTGGCCGGATATTATAGGCGATTTGTACCACACTACAGCCAAATCGCCGCCCCGCTGACAGACCTAACCAGAAAGAAACAGCCAAATGCAGTTCAGTGGACTGATGAGTGTCAAAAGGCCTTTAACTAGCTTAAGGCAACACTCATGTCTGACCCTGTACTAAGGGCCCCAGACTTTGACAAACCGTTCCTAGTAACCACAGATGCGTCCGAGCGAGGCGTGGGAGCAGTTTTAATGCAGGAAGGACCGGATCAAGAATTACATCCTGTCGTGTTTCTCAGCAAGAAACTGTCTGAGAGGGAAAGCCACTGGTCAATCAGCGAAAAGGAATGCTACGCCATTGTGTACGCGCTGGAAAAGCTACGCCCATATGTTTGGGGACGGCGTTTCCAACTACAAACAGACCATGCTGCGCTACAGTGGCTTCATACCGTCAAGGGAAATAACAAAAAACTTCTTCGGTGGAGTTTAGCTCTCCAAGATTTTGATTTTGAAATACAACACATTTC
>NW_020694201.1:0-439 GCF_002925995.2 Terrapene triunguis
AGTTGTAAATTCCCATTTGAGTCCATGCATTTTGCAATGTCTCCCTGGCCTGGTCTACACTACGACTTTAATTCGGATTTAGCAGCGTTAATTCGAATTAACCCTTCACCCGTCCACACAACGGAGCCATTTAGTTTGAATTAAAGGGCGCTTAAAATCGATTTCTGTACTCCACCCCGACGAGCGGAGTAGCGCCAAAATCGATTTTGTCAATTCGAATTAGGGGTAGTGTGGCTGCAATTTGATGGTATTGGCCTCCGGGAGCTATCCCAAAGTGCACCACTGACCGCTCTGGACAGCAATCTGACCTCGGATGCACTGGCCAGGTAGACAGGAAAAGCCCCACGAACATTTGAATTTCATTTCCTGTTTGCCCAGCGTGGAGAGCACAGGTGACCACAGATAGCTCATCAGCACAGGTAACCATGCAGGCTGATAA
>NW_020694201.1:449-5937 GCF_002925995.2 Terrapene triunguis
GGAGGCTCCGTACACCTTCCCATTCCACCCCAGTGGACAGCCCAAGCAAAAGGCTGTCATTTTTTTAACCATTTCTTAATGGCCTTTTCCTTCCCTCCTCCCAAACCCCACCTGGGATCCCTCCCTCTTTTTATAATCTATGAATAAAGAATAAATGATTTTTAAACAATAGTGACTTTATTTGGTTTGAAAGCAAGCTGGGGGAAGGGGGAGGGTGGGTTACTTACAGAGAAGTAGTCAATAAAAGGGGCTGGTTTTCATGAAGGAGAAAAACAGAAATTTCACACTGTAGCCTGGCCAGTCATGAAACTGGTTTTCAAAGCTTCTCTGATGCACAGCGCTTCCTGGTGTGCTCTTCTAATCGCCCTGATGTCTGGCTGAGCGTAATCAGCAGCCAGGCGATTTGCCTCAGCCTCCCACCCTGCCATAAAGGTCTCCCCCTTACTTTCACAGAGATTGTGGAGCACACAGCAAGCAGAAATAACAATGGGGAGATTTCTTTGGCTGAGGTCAGAGCGAGTCAGTAGCGATCGCCAGTGACCTTTTAAACAGCCAAATGCACATTCTACCACCATTCTGCACTTGCTCAGCCTGTAGTTAAACAGCTCCTGACTCCTGTCCAGGCTGCCTGTGTACGGCTTCATGAGCCATGGCATTAAGGGGGTAGGCTGGGTCCCCAAGAATAACTATTGGCATTTCAACATCCCCAACGGTTATTTTCTGGTCCGGGAAGTAAGTCCCTTGCTGCAGCCCTTTAAACAGAATAGTGTTCCTGAAGACAAGCATCATGAACCCTTCCCGGCCAGCCCGCGTTGATGTTGGTGAAACGTCCCTTGTGATCCACCAGTGCTTGCAGCACCATTGAAAAGTACCCCTTGCGGTTTACGTACTGGCTGCCCTGGTGCTCCGGTGCCAAGATAGGGATATGGGTTCCATCTATCGCTCCACCACACTTAGGGAATCCCATTGCAGCAAAGCCATCCACTATGACCTGCACATTTCCCAGAGTCACTACCTTTTGTAGCAGCACATCAATGATTGCTTTGGCTACTTGCATCACAGCAGCCCCCACAGTAGATTTGCCCACTCCAAATTGATTCCCGACTGACCGGTAGCTGTCTGGCGTTGCAAGCTTCCACAGGGCTATCGCCACTCGCTTCTCGACTGTGAGGGCTGCTCTCATCTTGGTATTCTGGCGTTTCAGGGCAGGGGACAGCAAGTCACAAAGTTCCATGAAAGTGCCCTTACGCATGCGAAAGTTCCGCAGCCGCTGGGAGTCATCCCACACCTGCAACACTATGCGGTCCCACCAGTCTGTGCTTGTTTCCCTTGCCCAGAATCGGCGTTCCATGGATAGAATCTGCCCCATTAACAACATGATCTCCAAAGCACCGGGGCCCGTGGTTTGAGAGAATTCTGTGTCCGTGTCTGTGTCCATGTCCTCATCACGCTGGTCGCTGCGCTCCCGCCGCCTCCTCGCCTCATTTTTCTGGTCCTGGCTCAGCATAAACTCCACGAGAACGCGCGGGGTGTTTACAATGTTCATGACTGCTGTCTGGAGCTGAGCGGGCTCCATGCTTGCCGTGGTATGGAGTCTGCAGTGTTCACCCAGGAAAAAAGGCGTGAAATGGTTGTCTGCCATCCGTTGCTTTCATGCAGGGAGGGAGGGAGGGGTGAGGCTGTACCCAGAACCACCTGCGACAATGTTTTGGTCCCATCAGGCACTGGGATCTCAACCCAGAATTCCAATGGGCAGGGGAGACTGTGGGAACTATGGGATAGCTACCCACAGTGCAACGCTCCAGAAATCGACGCTAGCCCTGGTACATGGACACACACCGCCGAATTAATGTGGGTAAAAACTGAATTAATGTGCTTAGTGTGGCCGCATACAATCGAATTTATACAATCTGTTTCCCAAATTCGAATTATCTAAATTCGGATTAATCCCGTGGTGTAGACATACCCCCTGTAATCATTAGTCCTTAAGTGGTGTTAATCTTGGGGTTTTCTGCTGTTATCATTTGATGATTGTCGGGCTTCCCATTGTGATCGGGGATTTGTTATCTCGCCTTCAGGGGTGCCTGCCTCACCTCTGAGGTCATCAATGCTGCCAACGTGTTTAGCATCGGATACAATGGATTTTTTTGATTGTCCTCTGGTGTTTCCAAGTCTCTTCACGCCTCCTTCCTTGACCATCTGGCTATAACGATGGTCTTCACACCTGATCTTTTCCTGATGCATGCATTCCTCATTGACATAATCAGTCTCTCACAGAAACCTTCAAAGGTATACAGACAGCAGCATTTTATATTCATCAGAATACACTAACTCTAGCCTTGCTAAATCTTACAACTAAAACAATTCACATTGTGCTTCAGGCCCTGGACATCTCTAATCTATTTGTCATAGACACAATACAGAGTCCTGTCTCTTACTAACTCAACTTTATAACAGGTCCTACAGTTAACATATGGGAAACAGGATCCCAATCTCAGACAGTCAGTCTTGTTATTCAAAAAGGGTGGCTAGTAGAATGAAAAAAATAAATCAAAGTTTAAATCAGTTCTTATAGTACAATTATAAAATCTGGTTCCTATACCCTATTAGCTATAAAGAGGAGGTCTGAGCCTCAAATGATAAGCAATAGAGTCAGTTAATTGTATACACTATTAAGGCCTTAACTTCCCCAACATTGTTGAATCCACAGTATTGCTGCCTGGACAATTTTGAGTGGGAGCCCTTGGTGGCCACTCAAAATTGTGGCAAAGCAATAGAGGACTTTATTACCACAAA
This sequence comes from Terrapene triunguis, assembly GCF_002925995.2. NCBI lineage: Eukaryota > Metazoa > Chordata > Testudines > Emydidae > Terrapene > Terrapene triunguis. The sequence continues at coordinate 3,246 of NW_020694201.1, forward strand.
AATGGTGCAATTTTACTTCCCCCTCCCCCCCCCCCCCCCCAATTTTTCCTTGCTTCTCTACAATTCAGAGAATTTTGACAGCCCACAAGTAATGCCTTGTGTATGATAAAAGTGCATTGAGTGAGGTCTTTTATAAAAGCCGGAGATAGACATTTCTAAATATCAATGTCTTAGTACTATGAGGAATTATGGATCATCATAGATATGCTTTATACTATTCACCTGCAGCCATCTTTCTGTTGCCAGTCTTAGATTTATGCAAGCCCCACCTGTTCCCCCACAGGTGGGGGCTTGCTTCCAATTAGTGGGTTTCTCATAGCCTAAATCTCTCCCCTATTTGCTGCTTAATTGGGCCTGCCTGGCCTAGGTCAATCCTCTGAGGTCCTGTGTAGGGAGTAAACCCCATCATAGGGGCAAAGAGACATTGGAGTTATCCATATTTAGGGGACTCAAGGAGCCTGGGCTAAAAAGTCAGGCCATAGGGTCCTTCAAACAAGGAGGTGGAGGTCTTTGGGAAGTGAATGCAGTTGAGAAACCTGCTTCAGGGAAGATTTTAAGTTGCTGAAGTTTGTCCTAGAAACATTTTTACTATTGTTTGTCACCCTTTCTAACTTTACTCCTCATACTTGAAGTCACTTAAGCCTTTGACCTAGTCTTTAGTGCACTTATTTTGTTTACTATAAAGCAATTCAGTGCTGTGATTACATTTGGAGTTATGGTTAATTATTAATAAGCTATTGCTACCATCTCTTTAAAGGAGCAGCAAGCTTAATTTTGGTGACTGTTCCCAGAGAAGGTGGGCCATGGCAGGGAAAAATTAAAAAAAAAAAAAACAAAAAACCACACACACACCACTTTTGGGGAACTGAGGAGTAGGGGTTTCTGTTGGTTAGTGGAAAGGCAAGGTTTGGCCTGGCAAAGTCCTGAAGAGTTTCCTAACAGGACAGGCAAACAGGAAGCTGTCACAACTTACCAGTGGCAAAACTCACTTGCTGAGAGGGAGAGTAGTAACATAATAATTCACAATTCTGGGAACCTTGGTGGATTGTCACATTGGCAGCTGGTTTGGAGGAAATTCAGGTGTGTGTGTAAGTAATAAATCGGCAGTGGAAGCTAGAGGGTGACCTGAAGAGGCACTGACTCAGTGGGTGCTCTGGGGCTGGAGCACCCACAGGGAAAGTTAGTGGGTGCTCTGCACCCACTGGCAACCAAGCTCCGCTCCACAGCTCACCTCACCTCCACCCCTAAATGCACCATGTCCCCACTTCTCCTCCCAGCACTTGCTGCAAGTAACAAGCTTGCGGGGGGGGGGGGGAGAAGGAATGCAGCATGCTCAGGGGAAGAGGCAGGGCCAGGGACTTTGGGGAAGGGGTGGAGTCAGGGCAGGGGTAGAGTTGAGCACCCACCAGCACCAGCTGAAGTCAGCACCTCTGGTGACCTGTATGCTTGTTTGCTGGCCATTAGTGTCCAGGTTGTGAGCATAGCTTTTAAGGTCCCCAGAGCTGCAGGGCCAGGATTACACAACCCCTTACTGGTCTGGGTTGGGTTGAACCCGCAGATCATCATACCTCCACCTCCCCACCAATATCTCCTCTTGCTCTGGTGATCCTTTCCAGATTTTAATACCTAGGGCATTTGAAGTACCATGCACTGTCTCCCTGGATGTGTGTCAAGCATTGCTACATCTTTGTGATTTTGAACTACAGGGCTGAAGCCACAGCATTGTCATACCCCAAACCCCTACCTGACTCCTTCAACTTTTCCCTCCTCCATCCAGGCCCCACACTGGTCCATCCCAAAATGGTCCCCAAGCAAGATAGTTTATAAGTCAATGATTTTATTGATATCTGACAAACCAGTATTATAGCTGAAGCTATGTCTCAAAAATATATTCATGAATAATAGTTGTGCCCCTGTACCCATGCATTTCTTGGCTAGCAGAAAGGCAGCAATGGCCCAAGCCACACAAAGGCTGCACTATTTTGAGTGTAAGAGCATTAAGACCTTACACTGGGTTTATAGGGCAATCATTTTGCTTGGCACATCAACGTGACCCATGATTAAAGAAGCATGGGAAAGGTGACCCAAACCCTTCTTAAAAGGTGGTCATTAGACAAGGGGCATGACAAAAAGGACCAGGGCCAAGAGTGGGGGAAAGGAGAGACCTACATTCCCTCAGTAGCCAGGGGTCATTTCACCTAGCAGTTACCTGAGACCCAAGACCAAGACACTAGATTAGGGGTCACCAGAGGTGCTCTCAGAGTTGGTAAGACAACTCCCACCTGTTCATGCTCTCTGTATGTGTGTGTGTGTGTGTATATATATATATATATTATATATATAATCTCCTCAATATGTTTCACTCTATATGCATCTGAAGAAGTGGGCTGTAGCCCACGAAAGCTTATGCTCAAATAAATTTGTTAGTCTCTAAGGTGCCACAAGTACTCCTGTTCTTTTTGCAGATACAGACTAACACAGCTGCTACTCTGAAACCTGTGTACGTTAAAGATCCAGTGGCCCATTTCACAAGAGAAGAGCTGTTTTATTCAGTGCCCTGTTCAAGTCCAATTAGGTAGTGCATATATAGGTAAATGTAATTTAAATCTCAAAGCACTTTACAAACATTGAGAGGTAATCAACCAAATCTAAAATCCCTCTGCATGCTCAGCTGGTAGAAGAACTTTTCACA
>NW_020694202.1:0-3514 GCF_002925995.2 Terrapene triunguis
TTATATCGGGGTAGAGGTGTATGTTGCTGATTAAGAGATCTGGAGCTACAACTATTTTCTTTCTTCTGAGAGACTGCTCTGAGTGACCAACAGTGGGATAAATTTCAAAACTGGCTTCTGGGAATATGCACATATTTGGGCATTTGTGCACTGCAAAACATCAAAAGCCATGTTTACACTGGAAAAATTTGCTAAACAATTCCCATGAATTTTAACTGAATTGCTGTTAGAACTAGTCCAACTACTGGTGTACAAAAGCCTCCTGTGTCAGAAAGCATTTTTAGCAGTGTTTTAGTTAAGCCTGGTGATGATCAAGTCTAATTAGGCCTATTAGGGAAAGATAAGAGAGCCTCAGGAAAAGCAGAGGTATTTTCTCCAGCAGGGAAGAAAGAAGACTCCCAGGAATGAAGCCCTGAGAGTTGCTGCTCAGCAAAATAGGAAGGAGTGACCCAAAGGAGCCCAGGAGGAGTTGATGGGGAGAAACTGAAAAGAGCCCAGGAAGGGATTAAAATGGAAAACTGAGCTCAAGGGTTTTATGAAGAGTGTCTGAGCTGAAGACAAACCAGATCCTCAGAATGGGGAGTTGGGCCCAACTTGAGGCTGGGATGTAGACTCTGTGGGGTTTTTGTGTTTTTCTTTTTGAACTGGTGTACCCTGGAATGGGTGGACTTTTAATAAATGTCTTAGCAGGAGAGCCAAATCACTGTAGTTGCCAAACTTCACTGCTTTTCAAAAACTCTCACAGACTGAAAGGAAATGGAGGCAGGTCTGCTGCAGAGCCATCCTGGGGCACTCTGCAGGCAGGGACCTTGATACAGTGTGACTGCACCAGTTTAAGCACAAATGTTTCAGTGAGTCCATGTTAGCCATGCTTACTTTGAATTGTGAACTATTGCAGTTTTGCCCTGTGTCCAAATAGGGCCACTCTTTGTATATGTATTCCTCAATTCCTGACAAAGCTCCCAGAAACTGTGAATCGTAGAAGCTTTTTTAAAGGCCAGTGGAGCACTGTGCGACATGAATAGGAAGATTGTATAACCTGTTTTGGTGCCATCCAGACTGGCATACTTGTCAATATCTTGTGACAGAAATTAGAGATTTAATTTGCATGAAATTACACATTTGCATAAAGTGCTACCTGATGACACAGACAGCTTACAGTCCTCACAAAACTCAAAAATGCCAAGTAATTAATTCTGTATAGCATAGTCCCACATCGGTCCATCCCCCAGTGTTACATCAACAATTAGGCACTTATCACATCTATATCAATTACTGATGTGCCCCGAAAGTTGCATCTGCTACAACCCAGCAGGTCTGTACCCCCATTTCCAAATCAATTAATATTTTACCCCCACATCACATATAAAACTAGTTATAGAGGTTCTTCAACCTCCTCCCTGGCTTGTGTGGGCAGCTCCAGTGGGGGTTCTCCTCTTTCCACTTTCCTGGCCTGGTGTTGCAGGGATATATAAAGGAGAAGCAGGGTGGATAAAAAACAATGAATTTTTTTTTTAAATAAAAAAAATCAGATTTTTTAAAATTTAAATTGGATTTTTTCATAAAATGCTTTTTGAGGAAAAAAACCTATCTAAAGATAGTTTTAATTAAGATACATTATAGCTCAAAGATTAGGGATTATAAATTCTAATTCTATAGTATGAGACAATATATTCATGTAATGTTTAAGAAAAGGTTTGTAAATGAGTTCCAATAGTTCATGGATTAGGGACCTAATCTTATGGGGTTCCAGGAGCTTCTGCATAGATTATTTAGGTTAATCTTTCTATCTACCCAATTGGACTCAGTGCTCAATCTAGAAGATACCATCAGAGAGGCTTAGTTTTGCAGTTCTCAAACTGTGGATTTGTGTCTCCAGAGATAACATGCTTCTTAACAGCAAAAATGTTTTTAAATAAATATATGGAAGTGAGAAATAACAGACCTCAACCCTATTGTCCCTCTGAAAATCTGTGTACACAGAGTTAATCCCTTACCTCTCTCTAAAAGTGCAAGTTTCAAAAAGTTCAATGAATAGAAGATTGTTGGGGGTGGAATAGATCTGGATAAGGAGAAGAAGTCTGGAGATAAATGTGAGAAGGGATGGATAGGCAGTAGAAACAAAAGTGAAACTGTTTGAGCAGCACATTCCAGAAGTCTTGAGATCTTTCTGTGTGTAGCCTTCATTGATCTGAAATCTACCATACCATTCTCTCACTAGAAGGGAAAACCTATAATGGCAGCAGGCCGTAAAAGAGACCCAGTTTGGGACTATTTTAATGAAGTTCCTCTACCTGTGGATAAGACAGGCATGTGTGTACAAAATGCAAACAGTGCAACAAAGAAATCCAAGATCTGATTGCCCGAATGAAACAACATCATGAGAAGCATTCCTTCTCAGGAGGAAGCTGTGTTGAAGATGATGAAAGGAACATGTCTGAATATGCAGAATCTTCAGGTTGGTAAACTTTTTTATTTCATACTTCTTTTTTAAGGACTGACTGTCTTCCTTTTGGACTATTCTTGAACTCTCATGTTTGAGCAAAAATATAGTTGTTACTGTATGGTACTATCATTTTAGATGCAGTTGTGATAAAAAAATAAATAGCTCAAATAGGCAGATCTTCCTTTTACAATTTCACCTTTAAAGTAGTCCTGAGTGTCAATGAATGCAATAAGTAATACTAAATGAGCAGTATGGTAATAATAATTAAATAACTGCATTGACTTATTTTGTTTAGGAGAATCCATCCTCAACATACAGGCTTCTGAAGACTATCCACCTTCAAGATCACCATCATTTTCTATAGCTTCAGAGTTATCTGCCAATGATAGTGTTTCAGTCACATCATGTATGTCACATAGCCACAGACAGTACATCACCTGTAGCAAAAAGAAAAAAAAATCTCCATCATCCAGAAACAACCATAGCTAAGTTTGTGATAAGAACCAGCAGATTACAAAAAGAGGTCATTGATGAAAAAATTGCCCGGTTTGTTTATGCAACAAACTCTCCTTTCCATATGATTGAGAACCCACACTTCATTAACATGGTTCAGTCATTAAGACCAGGATACAGTCCACCCAACAGAGCCGATGTCGCAGGCAAATTGTTGGATAAAGTGTATGAAAGAGAAATTGAGCAGTGTGCAAAAGGTCTAGAGGGTGAAATTGTTAACCTGAGTCTTGATGGATGGAGCAATATCGACAATGATCCTGTTGTTTGTGCTTGTGTGACAACAGAAGAAGGGACTGTCTTCCTTAGAGAAACAATTGATACATCCAGAAATGCATACACTGCAGAATACTTACAACAAGAAGTAGCTGTAAAAGCTATAACAAACTGTGAAAAAAAATTCAAATATCTAGTACGCAGCTTGGTCACAGACATTGCAGCAAATGTATCCAAGATGAGAAGAAATTATTTAGAAGAGAGTCCCAAGCTAATAACATACGGTTGCAGTCCTCATCTGATGCACCTCCTAGCCAAAGACTTCAGTGTTCCAGAAAGAAA
>NW_020694203.1:0-2981 GCF_002925995.2 Terrapene triunguis
GGGGGCAGTCTGGCTGCAGCTTGGTTCTCATGTGTTGAGAAGCAGGAGGTGTGGTTGCACCAAGTCCAGGAAATGCAGTGGGCTGTGCTGGCACGGGGGCTGGCCTGGGCAGCGCTGGGCCTCCTGTCCCGGCACAGAGCTGCGGTTGGAGTGGAGTGTGCTGGTGCCGCTGGGCTGTGGTAGGAGACCCCCACGCACACGTGGGACAGGCCCGGCCTCACCTCCTCCCTGTTCTTCTGTTCCAGCTGAGCTTCGTCTGCGCCCAGATGCCCATGCTTTTCTTCCTGAATTCGTACCTGTACGACCTGAACCACACGCTCTGCAATGTGAAGAACTGCGGTGAGCATCTGCGGAGGGGCGGCATTACCCAGCCAGTGCAGACTGGCTCCTCCTGCCCCGTCCTTATCCTTGCCACTTCCATTCCCCTCACCCCAGCACTCCTGCCTGTTGCTTCCTGACACGTCTCCTGGGCACTGCCCCTGCCCCCTCCTCGTTGCCGGAGCGCCCGCCTTGAGTCCCACGCCCCCCTCTAGGTGGGGCTCTGAGCATCCCCTGCAGGCCGGCTGGGCTGTGACGCCATGTTTGCTCCTCAGGCACGCTGAGCAAAGGCATGCTCCCCGGCTTCAACGCCACCGTGCTGCAGAGCCTGCCACGCAGCATCAACCTCATCATCGTCGAGAGCGTGCTCATGGGCGCGGCCTTCCTCTCCATGCTCATGGTATGGACTGGTGGGGTGGGGCAGCGGGAGCAGGGCCTTCCTCTCCCATGCTCATGGTACGGACCAGCAGGGGAGTGTGTGGGGACCTTCCTTTTCATGCTCATGGTATGGACTGGTGGGGTGGGGCAGCGGGGGCGGGGCCTTCCTCTCCATGCCCATGGTACCGACTGGCGGGGGGGGGGTGGGGGGGGTTCCTCTCCATGCCCATGGTACAGACTGGACCTGTTGAGAAGGGATCGGGGTGGGACCTTCCTCTCCAGGGTCATGGTATGGACCGGTGGGCGGGAATGGGGGCAGGGTTTTCCTCTCCATGCTGTGCCACCCCCTCCATGCTCACCATCCGAGCTCCCCCAGGTGGGTGCGGTGGGGTCAGGGAGCCCATGGTGGGAGCTGTGGAATGGGGCAGTTGCTGGAGAGGGGGATTGGTCTCCTCAGGGCTACGGCCCCCTCAGCTGTCCCCCCACACCCAGCCTGACCCACAGCCCTGGGCAGCTCCTCCCATCACTCCCTAGCTCACCCTGTGCAAGGAGTGGCAGTGCCCCCGCTTGGCGCAGGGTCCCTACCCCTCTGGGTTTCAGGGTCTCCCGTACTCACCCCCCCCCCCCAGGTGCTGATCCTGTGTGGCTCAGCCTATCGCCCCACGGAGGAAATCGACCTGCGCAGCATCGGCTGGGGCAACATCTTCCAGCAGCCCTTCAAGCACATGCGGGACTATCGCCTGCGCCACCTCTTCCCCTTCTTCATCTACAGCGGCTTCGAGGTGCTCTTCGTCTGCACCGGCTTCTCCCTGGTACGGCTGCGCCCCTCTCCGGGGTCCCCCGTAGGAGTTGGGGAGGCCACAGCAGAAGGGGTGGGGTACAGTGCTCTGGTGGGGGGCTGGCACAGGCAAAGGGGTGGGGGGCTGCACTATGGTGGTGAGGCTGCATGCAGAAGGGGTGGGGGGATTGGATGGGGGTGCGCTCTGCTGGGGGAGCAGGGAGGCTGTGCTTTCCTGGGGGAGCAGAAGTGGGAGGGGGGGCTGCACTGGGCTGGGGAGCGGGAGGGGTGGGGGATGGGGGGCTGCACTCTGGTGGGGGGCCGGCCGTGCCATGCTAACCAGCATCTGTCCCTCACCTCAGAATTACGCTGTCTGTGCCATTGGCCTGGAGAAGCTGGCCTACATCATCATGGCCTACGGCTTCTCAGCTGCGGCCTGCTCCAGCCTGACACTGTCCATGCTGCGCCTGCCCCGCCAGGCCCCACTGCTGGCCGGAGCTGCCGTCCATGCCATCCTGCTCATCGGCCTGTTCTGCTGGGCGCCCAAGCCACGTGGCCCAGACCAGGCCCCCCTGCTCTACCTGGTGGCTGCGCTCTGGGGGCTGGGCAGCGCCCTGAACAAGACCAGCCTCAGCAGTGAGTAGCGGGGTCAGCGGAGGTGGGGTGGAGCCCCGGGCCCAATGCCAGCCGGACCCTGCTCATCGCTCCCCATGATACCCCCCCCATGGGGGGGGGGGGTAGCCCAGTGGCTCTGCAATGGGGCTTTGGGTCCGTCTGTGCAGTTGGAAGCCCCCCATCTCCCTGGGCCCCAGTGGACCCAGGAACTGTGACCATGTCCAGCATGGGGGAGGAGCCGCTGTCTGATGCCCGCTGTCTGTCTGTCCGTCTGTCTGTCCCCCCGCAGCGCTCCTGGGAATGCTGTACCAAGACAAGGAGCGCCAGGACTTCGTCTTCACCATCTACCACTGGTGGCAGGCGCTGGCCATCTTTGTGGTGTACCTGTGGTCGGGGCTGCCCATGAAGGTGAGCGGGGGCTGCTCCCAGCCTGCTCTTCAGTGGGGCAGGGCACAGGGGGCTGGGTTCATGGGAGGTGCAGGCCTGACACCACGATCCCCAGGGGGGCAGGGTCCCGAGGGCAGGGGGTGTGGGACAGGAGCTATTTTCTCCAGCCATAGGGGCAATAACCCTGCTCCCCAGTGGGGCTGCAAGGACCTGGAGGCTCGGGCATAATGGGCTGAGACTTTCCTTTGGTTCTGGATCAAACTGGTTAGTCATGGGCCTGGCCCCGGCCTCAGTCAGGACAAGCCCCTTCCTGGAACTGCCTTTCCCATCATTTCCCCCTCTGGGTGAGGCAGGCAGCCTGGCTCAGGTGGTTGTGGGAGAGGGGTGGGCCCAGCTGGTGGGGGGGGGCAGGGGTGGGGGAGAGTCCAGCCCTACCCCTGCTCAGTGTGCTCTCGCCCATCCCCTAGGCCAAGCTGTCCATCATGCTGCTGACCCTGGTGGCCTC
>NW_020694204.1:0-1258 GCF_002925995.2 Terrapene triunguis
TATATATATAGTGATTTATATATCCATTTAATATGTTATAGGTCATTGAGGCAGAAAAGGACACAACACCATCTGTACTGATATAAAATGGTGTAAGAATTGGAGGAAATGGCACCCCTTGGACCATGGCAGCCCTCCCACGATTGTCTCTTTGCAATTGTGTGGGTAAAAGTCCTAGGAAACAAAGGCAAAGAACCGATGACGCGACGGTATGGACTATAAATGGTTGCCTATGATTTCCGCAAATCAGAGTCGTTTACTGATCCAGAGCCCCATGTGGATATAGATGTGGTTTTTGCCAGGTCTCCACATCTTATGAAGTTATGATCAGAGGGAATCTCGACTGGCCATCAGGACCATTCTGCCCTTTGGACTCTGGAATAGTATGTTTGGGGTGTGAATGTGGAGTGAGTAAGGTTTGTTTTATAATCAATAAAAAGCATTTAGAGTATTATATACCAACACTGTGTCTGGAATCTGCTTGCTCCCCATCCCATAGGGAGACCTCTATTGCAGGTCTAACACTAGGAGTAGTAAACAAGAATCCCTAGGGGATACTGCTTCTCAGCTAATGCCAGTAAACAGACTCAAAGCTTATCACAGAAGGGAAACTATGATAAACCTGGTCTGCTGTATGGAATTGGAAACTGAGGAACAGTGTCTCATGGCATTGATGAATATCTCTATTGAGATATCCCCAGTTAGAAAAGCAGAATGGTTAACAATGTGCACAGATACAAAGAGGGCTGATCTACACAGCGTTAAAAGGTAAACAGAAGTTTAAAAGAACACCTGTGGGTAACACTATAATTACAGTTTTGCAACACACAGGAGTTACATGTTCAAAATCTAAAGAGTGTCTTTGGTATTCTTGCTCCACATTAGTCAGTGACCAAGGTGAAGAAGAGGTGGGTTTTTTGCATGGCCATACCCTGGGTTTGGGAAGCAGCTCCAGAGGGGCCTAGTCAGCACGGGAAGTCCGCTTACATCTTTATCTCAATGGACACTGACATACCAAGAGCCCAAAGATGATCTTAGGGTACGTCTACAGTACGAAATTAATTCGAACTTATTCTATTCGAATTTTCGGAAGCGATTTTATACATTCGGTGTTGTGTGTCCCCACTAAAGTGCCTGAATTCGGCGGAGTGCATCCACAGTACCGAGGCTAGCATAGAATGTCGGAGCGGTGCACTGTGGGAAGCTATTGGAATACTAGGTTAAGCTCCCAGTGCATGATGGGGCAAAAACATTCTCG
>NW_020694205.1:0-1769 GCF_002925995.2 Terrapene triunguis
ACCCCTCAGCCCCAGGCCCCATGGCAGAGAGATTCCCACACTGCCCCCGAGCCCCATGGCAGAGAGACTCCCATAGCGCCATTCCCACAGACCCCTCAGCCCCATGGCAGAGAGATCCTCACACTGTCCCCCCACAGACCCCCTCAGCCCCAGGGCCCCATGGCAGAGAGATCCCCACACTGCCCCTCTCACAGAGCCCTCAGCCCCATGGCAGACAGGGCCCTTCACTGTCCCATCCTCCCTGGGAGTTGCCTGCCCACAAAGCATCAGGGACCCACTTCCCAGCAGCTCCCCCCATGCCCCACTGCAGGGGCTGGCTCTGCGACTCCCGCTGACGTCATTGGGCTCACGTGGCTCAGGCCAGACCCCTGGGCTGGGATCCCCCCAATGACTCTGACAGAGTGACTGGGTGTTAATGGCCCCTTGCTCCTCCCCATGCCCAGGGGGTCTCCTCACCTGCAGGGGAGAAGCACTCAGCCTCCATGCTCCAAGGAGGCTCCAGGGAGCAGCCGCTCTCCCCTTGGGAGCAGGCCGAGCTGCTGGTGCTGGGGCAGGGATCCCCCATCTCCTGCCCTGGGGAGGCAGGGAGGACTCCAGGGAGTGGGCCAGGCAATGCCTCCTGCTGGGCCACGGGGCTGGGCTCCTGGGGGCTCACAGCGTGCCCGCTCTTGGGGTCTCTCAGGAGTTGTCTGCTCCTGCTGCTGCAGGGCAGGGCGCTTCCTCTGCACAAGGTGGGTGTGGTTCGGGGGGGGGGGGGGGGGGGGGGTGGAGCAAACAGAGCTGGGGCTCCATGGTGCAACTGGCAACGAACCAGGGCCTGCTCCTACAAAGTGCCTCCACCACAGAGCCTTTACACAGAGCTTCCCCCAACAGGTAACGCCTCATGGGCATTTGCACAACACGTGCCAGAGCCAAGCCCTATACACACAGCCCCAGCACCCCCAGACGTTAGTGCTTCCAAATCCAAGGCAAGTTTTTGGTTTCCCTCCTTCGCATCCCAGTGTATGTCCATTCCCCGGCTTCGCCACATCCACTCACAGCACTGCCTTCAGCTCCACAGAGAGCTGCCCCAAAGCAGCCGTTACCTACAAGCCAGAGAGATTCACAGGTCAGAGTGCTGGTGCACATGTAACGGGTCCTTCCTGCAGAGTGGAACCCATTGTTCCAGCCAGGTCTGGGAAGATGGAAGAGCACGCAACAGTCAACGCTCTCATCTCACAACCCTGCAGGGGAAGAGCCTGTGTTTCAGAGATTATTCATCTCCCAGCTAGATGGAGCCTTGTTAATCTGCAATGTTTAGGAAAACACTGGTGATACCCAGGCCAAAAGCCTGAGCAGTGGAGCGTTGAGGATGTAAATGACTTAGGGTTGCCAACTTTCTACGGGCACAAAACCGAACACCCTTACCCCACCCCCTGCCCCGCCCCTTCTCCGAGGCCCCACCCCCTACTCACTCCATCCCCCCCTCCCTCTGTCGCTCGCTCTCCCCACCCTCACTCACTCGCTCATTTTCACCGGGCTGGGGCAGGGAGCTGGGGTGCGGGAGAGGATAAGAGCTCCAGCTGGGGGTGCGGGCTCCGGAGTAGGGCCAGAAATGAGGAATTCAGAGTGCGGGAGGAGGCTCCAGGCTGGGGCAGGGGGTTGTGATGCGAGGGGGGGTGAGGGCTCCGGCTGGGGGTGCGGGCTCTGGGGTGGGTCTGGGGAAGAGGGTTTGGAGTGCAGGAGGGTGCTCTGGGCTGGGATCAAGGGGTTCGGAGAGTGGGGGGGGG
>NW_020694206.1:0-1581 GCF_002925995.2 Terrapene triunguis
CTATGTCAAGAATCTGCAGGTTAGAAAACATAATTTAATATCATTTTTATTTTGGTGTTATCTATCCTTCAGGAAAAAAATTTCACTACAACATAAAAGAGATCCCTTTTTGATAGCAAAATGTATATTAACAAAAACAGCAAACTGAATGACAGTATAGAAATGGCACTTTTAGGGACTGGCATGAGAACAGAATATCTTTTTCAGCTAAAAGTGCTGTGTAATACATTGTCTTTGAGTTACTTGTACAAGTGTCTGGTATTGTTAGGCACCAATACTGCTTTAATGAATTATCTAACTTCACAGAATCTATGTAATGGGCACTTAAAATCAGAGCTACTCAAGGAGCTCACCAAAAAATCCAGTGCTTTCTATGAGCTATGACTTAGTCCTTGTGCACAACCAGAGGCTGCATTCCCATTAATTTTGAGGCTGGTATTTTGTTCACCCCATCATATTATTTCTGATTCTCTCTCTCCTATTTCCCTGTTTAATATATTTCTCCCAGTCCCTCTTGTCTAGTAACATAAGTTCAGCCAAATAGGAGGGAGGGAGAGGAAATTTATTTCCTCTCAAGAGTTTTCTTTGATATTTTTATTTTTGGCCACTATGATTTACAGGTTAAGAATCTAAGAAAATAGTGACATCATGCCACATATGTGCCTGTGGAGCATATTGGCTACCAGGCCAGCCTTACCATGAGGCGAACTGAGGCGGCCGCCTCAGGTGCCAGACTGTGGCGGGGGTGGGGGCGCCACTAGGACCCAGAGTGTAGAAAATTGTGTCTGCTGGTGTATATGTATTCTCTCTGCTCTAGATGCACAGAGATGGTGGAGTGCTGAGGTAGAGGAAGGAGGGCACAAGAGACATAATAGGCAGGCAGGCAGGAGAAAAGGTGAGAGGGAATAACAGAAAGCAGCAGGAGCTGCAGGGAGAGAGAGGAGGAGGAGGAGCCTCTTATGTACCTTTCTAGCACCCCCAGGAGCCTGGACTGATTAACAACAGCTCCTCAGGGAGCTTCCTGTTTCCTGCTGCTTCCCTGAACCGACTTGAGGAGAACAGGCAGTCAACTGAAGTAGTAGAAGCCAGTTAGGCCCTTAAGACGCTGATATCTTCCCTCACTCAGGCCCTGCTACAAGCCTGCTTATTTGTCCCCTTCAACTGAGTGTTGAGAGCCACTATAGCTGGCACAGAACAGCAGTCATGAGTGAAAGAAGAAAACACTCCTCTGGGGCAGCATTCAGAACAAGAAAGTCAAGGAAGCTTTTCTATCTAAGCAGGAAGGAGCTCTCCTGAGATACATAGACACAAATGTTCACGGTGAGCCTTCTGGCCCCAGTGAGGATGTGAGTGGTGAGGAGATGCCTGATCTTCCAGTTAGTCAGAGTGCAGGTGACCTGGCAGCTACTGCAGCATCCATATCTCCATCTCAAATGGATGTAACCATGCATATTCCTGAAGAAAAGTGTAGATCAGAGAAGAGAGTGTGGTGGAGGCGCAAGAAACAGCTGCTGCTGAGTTTAGTTCCTTAAGTCTAGATGATCCAGGACTGTGGACCCACTTGAGCAGTAGCCTGGGGGG
>NW_020694206.1:1591-1986 GCF_002925995.2 Terrapene triunguis
GAGTTGGCGCCTATGAGCAAGAAGATCTGGGGAGCAACCAGCTTCATCTACTCATGCAAGAACCAGACTTGGGGAGTTTATCATTTTGCTTCCCAAGTGCACACTAGGGGCAGAACCATACCAATGTGCAGTGCCCAGAGAATCCTCTCTCTTGGGGACCCCATAAAATGTTCAAAATGTTCAATTTGATACTACGTTTTTGGTTTTGCCCAATGAATCTGCTAATCTCCCTGTTTAGTAATGGAGCTTTTAAATCAGATTGAGGAATAATGTTGTTGTTGTTTTTTACAGTTAGATGTGTCTATGGAAGAGCACCATGTGATAAAATAGTTGGGTCATAAGAGAAAAAAACTTCATTCTACTACATAACTTAGAAAAATAACACAATGAATGAT
>NW_020694207.1:0-10988 GCF_002925995.2 Terrapene triunguis
CAGCTTTCCACTCCGTGATGGTGTCGGGCACCGAGACTGGGACGTCCGTGGAGCCCCCCTCGCTGGGCCGGAATAGACAAGGCAATTTTAGACAAACATGTAACTCAGGTTTTCTCTGTCTGTCATCCCACCTCAACCTCTGGATGGCAGCTGTATGTTGCACAGTAGTATAGAATCCCAGGGAATGTCCCTTGTGGACAATGGTGTCTCCACATTAAAAGAATTTACGCACAGGCGTCCTCCAAATTCATGTCCCCGTCCCAGAGAATTGTGACCTGGATGTGGTGGAGTGGCATGAGTGTTCCCATGATCCCGAGAGCGATGCTGTCGGGAGTCTCATCCTCCTGGCGGAGTCACCCAAGTCAGCAAGGTTGAAGGTGAGGCTCCAGACAAACATCAATCTAATTCCCGTCCCCCCAAGTCCTTAACAGGAGAGCAGGCAGATGAGGGAGAAAAACTGAACATTGGGAGGAGGGCTGGGGATCACTTATTGGACCAACTGACCTGCTGGGACTCATAGGGAACTCCCCGCTAGCAGGGGATAGAGGTTGCAACCAAGCCGAAGAGAAAGCAGGGAGGTCGGAAGCAGCCCAGATGTAACTGATAGAAGACTGGTCAGGTATGCTAGGAAGAGACAAGCGAGGCACTCCATGCCTCTTTCCCTTGGGCGCTGGGCCAGGACCTGGTGAAAAGGGAGGGCCCAGTCCCCCTACCTTCCCCTCTGCCTATTCATTTGGGGAACAATGTACTGCTTGGCACCATCAGAGAAGCCCATCCCAGGACTTTCAGGGTAGGAAAAACTGTTGAGGCATGACCTGTCCACTAGGCCTGCTGGCCTCCGAGTGAAAGCCACTACCAATGTCTATTGTCATTAAATAATTACTGTCTGGCCTGCCCTGTTGTCTGACCTCCCATCATTTTCTCCAGACATGCTTAAAAATAAACATCGATATTCTCTGTCAACATTATAATTATAAAAAATTAAAATTGAATTCTGCCAAGCCTAGACACGGGACTCAGTTCTGCCCTTGATAAGGCCCCTTCAGGCTACTACGGGAGCACAAAGGGGGCTTAAAGCAGCCGTAAGCCAGCATGAAGTGTGCTTGCTGGCTAGCACAAAGGTCTCTCTCCTCTAAGTTGGGGGCTGACTCTACCTTCAGCTGCTCTAGGAATGTGGAGGCCAGAAAGGTGATGCAATGCCATTGCTGTCCCCCTTCCTGGGGTGTGCCAAATTCAGTCTTTGTAGTCCCACTGCTCCTTCTCTGTCCCTGTTGTCTGGAGCCTTTATCTGGGGTTAACTCAGGATATTTGGATTCAGCACAGAAGCAACAAGGGAAGTCTTTAGAGCAGAGGTCCCAAAACTGTGGGGCCCACCCCCCAAGGGGGCATGGAGGAATGTTCGGGGGGGCACAGCTGGCTCGGGCCAGCCCCCATGCGGGGGAGGGAGCGCCACCAGCCCTGCCCCACACCCAGCTCTGTTCCAGCCCCGCCCCAGCCGTGGCCCTGCCCCCAGCCTCGGCACGGCTCCACACCTGGCTGGGGGCCTGGCTGCCAGCTCCCAGTGTGGCATGGCTGCGGCTCCACTCCTGACCCCAACCCCGCCCTCACCCTTGGCCCCTGGCCATGGCTCCGTTCCCAGCCCGGGGCAGACGGTGGGTGCAGGGGTGAGGCCAGGGGCAGAGTCGCACCCGGCTGCAGGCCTGGCTTCCGGCCCCCACTGCAGCCTGGCTGCGGCTCTGCTCCTGCCCCCGCCCCCAGACTCAACCCCTGGCCACGGCTCTGTCCCCGGCCCTGCTCCTGGCCCCAGCCCCACCCTCAGCTTCAGCCTCATCTCCCTAACCCCTGTTTGCTGCCCCCACCCTCTGGAGCCACGGCCCCACTTCTGACCCCAGCTCCAGAGCAGGGGCAGGGGCAAGGGGAAGAGGGGGCACAACCTTCAAAAGTTTGGGGACCACTGCTTTAGAGGGTCTGGCCTGGAGGCTGCTCCATAGGGAAGGTCTGCAGTAGCTCCTCACTCACCCCACAGGGACCAGGTCCCACAGCCACGTCTCTGGGAAGTAGGCACGTGGCGCTGGCTCCGCCTCGGTGCTGGGCTCTGGCTCCGGCAGGGCATTGCCTAATTCACCATGTCCCACTTGTACGTTCTGCCTCGCAACCCCGTGTCTGAAAGAGTCTAGAAAAGTGCGAAAGGGAGTAGCCAGGCTTGTCACCCGCACACAGGCAGCTTCAGGCACATCCAGGCCTTTCCCCACCCCACACGCATCTCTAGGGGCACAGAGGCCTTTCCCCCACACCAACCCTCCCACCTGCAACAACACCCCTCCCCTCCGCAAAAACACCACTAGGCACACTACCTCCCTCCACATTCACCCACACCAGGAGCCCTCCTCCACACAGCGTTAGACAGAGCAACACCCTCCCCTCACACACACCAACACCCTTCCCCCCCTGCATTAGACACAGCAACGCCCTCCCCTCACACACACCAACACCCCTCCCCCCACAGCGTTAGACACAACGCCACAGCTCCAGCTCTCCGAGTATATTTCTACGCTGCTGTTAAATACCCGTGGCTGGCTTGTGTCAGCTGACTCAGGCTTGCAGGGCTCGGGCTCCAGGCAGAGCCGGCTCCAGGCACCAGCGTAGGAAGCAGGTGTTTGGGCGGCCAATTCAAAGGGGCGGCACTCCGTCCGGTATCGGGGCGGCACGTCCGGGTCTTCGGCGGGAATTCGGCGGCGGGTCCCTCATTCCCTCTCTTCCTCTTTGAGCTGCCGCCGAATTGCCGCCACTCGTCTTTTTTTTTTTTTTTGTTTTTGGGGGGGGCGAAAAGCTGGAGCCGCCCCCGGCTCCAGGGCTGTTTAACTGAGGTGTAGACATTCAGGTGTGTGCTGGAGCCCGGACTCTGATACCCTGCGTGGGCAGAGGGTCCTGGAGCCCAGACTCCAGCCTGAGCCCGAATGTCTACACTGCAATTAAACAACCCCATAGTTCAAGCCCCGTGAGTCAGCTGACATAAGCCAGCCACAGGTGTTTACTAGCAGTGGAGACAGACCCTCTGTGGCCACAGCATCTGACTCCATAACTCCTGAAGCTTCAATGAATCCCCCAGAATTTATTTCTATTTGTTCTAAATCTCTCAGCTGTCTGTTCATTCAAGCAAATGTCCCCTGGGTCTCATATTGTGGGGCAGGATCCAAAGCAGGGACTGAGCTCTTTCCTCTAAATCCATCAGAATCTGAAACATCTCAGTAAAGTCCCCTCCTTCTCTTCTTTTTTTCTAGACTAAACAACTTTTGTTCTGCCACGAAATCCCCCATCGGCATTGCCCTTCTCTAGGCCTTCCCCAGCTCAGGAGCAACAACCAAAACTGAGTGCAAGGCTCCACAGGAAGGTGGTCAGTGCTCTCTCTAACACCATTGAAACACGTTCTCTGTAACCCACCACCAACACGGGTTGGCTTTTCTGAGTGCTGCTTCACTCTGGGCAGATGGTTTCATAGAGCTCTCTCCCCAGCGACTCTGAGGGCTTTCCCCACCCTGACCAATCCCATTTCTGGCCTTCAGGGAATGGAGAATCCATAGGGAATTTCAGAAACAAGAAGGATGGGAACTCACCCATTGGTCTTCCTGGAGGGCCGAGTTTAAGGCTGGGTTGACTGCTGAATCTGAAGATCGGAATATCAGGGCAGATGAAAGGTTTCTTGGTGTTCGCATTGGTGAGAATTTTCAAACCTGCATCCTGGGAAAAAGGAAAGAAGGGAAAACAATACAACCAGCAAAAAACTGTACAAGAGGCTGTTTTTCGCTGCCCATTAAAGGGAAAGTAACTATGAAGCAATAAAGCTGAAATACTAGCAGACCCAAGACTGTGGTACTATATCTGTGAGTTTGCTTGGATGAGAGGAGGCAAGTCTCCTAAACTCCAGATGCTCACATAACAGCAACTCATCACACAAACAACCCTGCCAGCCCCACGGCTCAACCTGGACAATGCAACAAACAACCAGTCTAGCAATTCAATTTGACAAAATACCCCACTCACTGCCGTGTCACTCTGCCCTCCCCAAACTCACCCCCAGGTGCCGGAGAAACAGATGGGCCTTGCAGCATCTATTGACCTCCAAGGTCAACATGTTCTGGTGACTCAGGTTTCTGGTGCATTAGTAGGAGCGTTGCCAGCCAATTGAGGGAAGTGATTATTCCCCTCTTTCGGCACTGGTGAGGCCACATTTGGAGTATTGAGTCCAGTTTTGGTCCCCCCCGCTACAGAAAGGATGTGGACAAATTGGAGGAAGTCCAGCGGATGGCAATGAAAATGATCAGGGGGCTGGGGCACATGACTTACGAGGAGACGCTGAGGGAACTGGGCTTATTTAGTCTGCAGAAGAGAAGAGTGGGGGGGATTTGATAGCAGCCTTCAGCTACCTGAAGGGGGGTTCCAAAGAGGATGGAGCTCGGATGTTCTCAGTGGTGGCAGGTGACAGAACAAGGCACAATGGTCTCAAGTTGCAGGGTGGGAGGTCTAGGTTGGATATTAGGAAACACTATTTCATTAGGAGGATGGTGAAGCACCGGAATGGGTTACCTAGGGAGGTGGTGGAATCTCCATCCTTAGAGGTTTTTAAGGCCCAGCTTGACAAAGCCCTGGCTGGGATGATTTAGTTGGGGATTGGTCCTGCTTTGAGCAGGAGGTTGGACTAGATGACCTCCTGAGGTCTCGTCCAACCTTAATCTTCCATGATTCTATGACTCCCCAACTAGACTGAGGGTCTCCTGCAGAGAACACCCCACAGCCAGTTTCCCCCTCCTTTTTTAACAACTCCAGCAGCTCTGCTGATCACCACTGTGGCACTCTCCCTGCAGCCCAGAGAGGGAGGAAGCAGGAGAGTGTCTGGCTGATGGCTGAGCTCCTCTCCTGCCACTTGGGGCTGCTGCACCTTCCCTGCTTCTGGAGTCACATGTGTTGCCTCTGCTTCCACTCCCTGACTCACCTGGGCAGATGGTCTGCAAAGCAGGCAGCAGCACTGGGGCTCCAGCAGCAGAAAAGGCACAGCAGCCCCATGTGGTGAGGGAAGAACTCAGTCAGTAGCCAGCCACCTGGCTGCTTCCTCCCTCCCCTTGGCTGCAGGGACACAGGGAGAGTGCCACTGCCAGGCGCAGTGCTGCCTCCTCGCTACTGGGCATCCCCACCAGAGGCATAGGGTGACCAGGTGTCCAATTTTTGACTGGAACATCTGGTCGAAAAGGGATTTTGGCGGGTCCGGGGCCGTTGAGGGTCCAGTTGGTGACGCTGTGCAGCAGGGCTGGCAGGCTCCCTGCTAGCCTCCATGCTGCACGGCTCCTGGGAACAGCTGATATGTCCACCTCTAGCTCCTACGCGTAGGGGCAGCCAGGGGGCTCCGCCTGCTGCCTCCACCCCAAATGCTGCCTTCGCAGCTCCCATTGGCCGGGAACTGTGGCCAATGGGAGCTGCGGGGGGCAGTGCCTGCGGACGTGGCAGCATGCAGAGCCCCCTGGCTGCGCCTCCACGTAGGAGCCGGAGGGTGGACATGCCGCTGCTTCCAGGAGCTGCTTGAGATGAGTGCTGCCCAGAGACTGCACTCCTGACCCTCTCCCAGGCCACAGCCCCCTGACCCAGCCCTGATCCCCTCCCATCCTCCAAACCCCTCAATCCCAGCCCAGAGCAGCCTTCTGCACCTCAAACCCCTCATCCCCAGTCCCACCCCAGAGCCCGCACCCCTGATCCCCCTCCAGTCCTCTGAACCCCTCAGTCCCACCCTGGAGGCCCCTCCCACACCCTGAACCCCTAATTTCTGGCCCCACCCCAGAACCTGCACCCCCATCCCAGAGCCTGTACCTCCTTCCATACCCCCACACCCTGCCTCAGCCCAGAGCCCCCTCCCATATTCCAAACTCCTCGGCTCTACCCTCCAGCCTGGAGCCCTCTTCTGCACTCCAAATCCCTCATCCCTGGCCCCACCCCAGAGCCTGCACCCCAAGCCAGAGTCCTCACCCCCTCTTGCATCCCAACCCACTGCCTCAGCCTGGAGCCCTGTCATAACTATAAAGGGAAGGGTAACAGCTCTCCTGTGTACAGTACTATAAAATCCCTCCTGGCCAGAGACTCCAAAATCCTTTTACCTGTAAAGGGTTAAGAAGCTCGGGTAACCTGGCTGACACCTGACCCAAACAACCAATAAGGGGACAAGATACTTTCAAATCTTGGAGGGGGAAAGGCTTTGGTGTGCTCTTTGTTTAAGGTTGTTGTTCGCTCTTGGGACTGAGAGGGACCAGACATCAATCCAGGTTCTCCCCATCTTTCTAAACAAGTCTCTCATATTTCAAACTTGTAAGTAAAAAGCCAGGCAAGGCGTCTTAGTTTTACTTTGTTTTCTCAACTTGTAAATGTACCTTTTACTAGAGTGTTTATCTTTGTTTGCTGTACTTCGAACCTAAGACAGAGGGGGGTCCTCTGAGCTCTTTAAGTTTGATTACCCTGTAAAGTTATTTTCCATACTAATTTTACAGAGATGATTTTTACCTTTTTCTTTAATTAAAAGCCTTCTTTTTAAGAACCTGATTGATTTCTCCTTGTTTTAAGATCCAAGGGGGTTTGGATCTGTATTCACCAGGAGTTGGTGAAAGGAAGGAGGGGGAAGGGTCAATTTCTCCTTGTTTAAGATCCAAGGAGTTTGGATCTGTATTCACCAGGGAATTGGTGAGAAGTTTCTAAAAGCTTCCCAGGGAAGGGAATGGTGGCAGCGGACCAGAACTAAGCTGGTAATTAAGCTTAGAAGTCCTCATGCAGGCCCCCACACTTGTACCCTAAAGTTCAAAGTGGGGATACAGCCTTGACAAGCCCCTTCCTGCACTCTGAGCTCCTTCTGGCCCCACTCCAGAGCCCACACCCCCAGCTGGAGTCCTCACCGCCTCCTGCACCCCAGCCCCCTGAGCTAGCCCAGTGAAAATGAGCAAGTGAGTGAGGGTGGGGAGAGTGAGCGGGGGGGTATGGAGTGAGCGGGGGCAGAGCCTCAGACAAGGGGCGGGGCATGGGCAGGGCCTCAGACAAGGGGTGGGGCAAGGGTGTTTGGTTTTGTGCGAGTAGAAAGTTGGCAACTCTACAGAGGCATCCTGAGAAATCGGGGGTGGAGGGACATGATCTTGCATGCCCCCCGCATGTGTCACCTTTGCTGGGGAGGCATATGCCCCCTGATCTACATTAAAAGCTGCTCACTTGAACTTCAAGTTTACTTGGTTTTGCTTCTCAGATATTGTAGAACTTTTTAGGGGTAAGAGTAACATCTTTGATATATTATACAGCACTAAGTAACACTCGGGAATAACACACAAGAATAACCTTAAAGCTTATTTTCAACAAACGCAGAGAGTGATTCAGCAGGTCTGAATGAATTGCCCGTGGCTTCCTCTCTCCGCGCGCTGCACGGATGCACCGAGAGTGCCGCTGTGTCCCCACCACAGGCATCCCAAGGAGTCTGGGGGGCATGTGACCCCCCAGAATCTTTCATTTGTGCCCCCCCACTAGCCACAGCTACAGAGTTTGCGCCAGCCCAAGTCTCTGAACGGACTGATGGTGCTTTCCCTGTGGAGCACAACGCAGTAACCCAAGTCTTGAGGTGACAAAGGCCTGGATAATGGTAGCAAAGTCCACGCCAGACTGAAAAGGTTGCAACACTTTGATCAGACTTATGTGGAGAAATACCGTCTTGGCTACAGCTGCTATGTGATCAACTCAAAGCAGCTACAGAGTCATTGTGTCCTGCACATTGCAAACTTGTGGGCGACCTCCCCGTGCGAGGAGCTGATACAATCTCTGCCATCTCTTCTGGTTGTTTTCCCCAACCTAATCTCAGCCTTACCTGAACAGCCGGATAGCTCTGCTATGCCCCAGCCTCAACTGGACCCTGGGTAAAGCACTCGACTGAACCTTTGTGGCTTAGTGTGATGGACACACAGAGCTGCACGTCGGCAGCAGACGGAAGGCATTGCAAGCTACGCCTCTGTGACGTTATTGACATAAACTGGGACCATATAGATCATTGTTGCAACCAAGGTCCTGTAGTGGCACCCAAATCTTGTATAAAGGGGGTCAAATGGGGTGTCTAAGACAAGGTTATGGTTTACTGGTTATGATTAGGCTGTCTATATGTGTGTATCAGTTTTGTAGTTGAAGTTATTATTATGGCTCTATACTGTCTGTATGACAAACTTATGCTATGCTTCTGGGTGACATCCCAGACAAGCTGGGATTAGCTCTGCCTAGCCTGCTTGATGGCCCATTAAGGACCATCAGCTATACAATGGACTCATTGAGAGAAGGCAAATATGCCTTCAGACTCAGCAAAGTATGCAGGGACTGGCCCATGTGACTCCAGGCTCCATTTTGCTGTAATTTTCCACAGTGAGAACAAAGAGGTGTTCTTACACCTGGAAAAGACTATATAAGGCTGATGCCTCATCTCCATTTGGTCTTCAATCCTGCTTCATACCTCTGGAGGAACTTTGCTACAAGCTGAAGCTTTGAACAAAGGACTGAGGACCCATCCCAGCGGGGGATGTATTCCAGAGACTTGATTTGAACCTGCAGTTTATTCTATCGCTGCTGCAAGCCTGAACCAAGAACTTTGCCATTACTGTATGTAATTGATTCCATCTAACCAATTCTAGCTCTCATCTCTATCTTTTTCCTTTTATGAATAAACCTTTAGATTTTAGATTCTAAAGGATTGGCAACAGCGTGATTTGTGGGTAAGATCTGATTTGTATATTGACCTGGGTCTGGGGCTTGGTCCTTTGGGATCAGGAGAACCTTTTTCTTTTACTGGGGTCTTGGTTTTCATAACCATTTGTCCCCATAACGGGTGGAACTGGTGGTAATACTGGGAAACTGGAGTGTCTAAGGAGATTGCTTGTGGGACTTGCGGTTAGCCAGTGGGGTGAGACCGAAGTCCTCCTAGTCTGGCTGGTTTGGTTTGCCTTAGAAGTGGAAAAAACCCCGGCCTTGGGCTGTAACTGCCCTGTTTGAGCAATTTGTCCTGAGTTGGCACTCTCAGTTGGGTTCCGCCAGAACCGCATTGTCACAGCCTCCTCACTCACGCTCCTGGCACTGCACAGACCCACTGGATAGGAGCGGGAGACAAGGCAGGACCTTGAAACACGCACTAAGGCACTCAGGAGCGAAGAGCGAGAGCCCAGCACCAACCTCTGGGATCTCTACCGAAGGGACAAGACTACTTGAGGGCGAGTTTCTCAGCTCTCTCTAGGGTCCACAGGTGAGTCAACAGCCCCTCATGATCAGCGATATCTCAGGCAAGCTAGCGCTACCATGTCCCTGTCTCCATGAGCCAGACCCTCAGCATAATCGGCGTTATTTCATTGACTCCAATGGTGCTGTGCCAATTTACTCCAGCTGGGGATCCAGCCCTTTTGACTCCAATGGTGTTGGGACCATTTACACCAGCTGGGGATTTGGCCCCAATACCTATGTATATTTCTCTCTCTGATTTTGAGGCTTCAGGTCAGCAACTGTGGCCTCATCAGGCTCTGGCCTCCGCATTTACTTTACCTTAAATAAACGGTAGGAGTCACTGTTGGAAAACTGGACAGACTGAGGCCTTCTGTGAGGCCGCCACCAGGGACTCATGTATTCGGAGTACTCAGAGAAATATGGACAACCGCCTGACTCGTGCTCTCGAGCTGCAGCGGGATAGTCTCCTTGGGGAAAATGGGGGAGCAAGTTATAGACCTAAAAATAAACAGACAACATGAGGCGTGGGAGCTAAGCCAGAGCCCAATTCCAGCCCCTTCTCTCACAGACGCATCACCCCATAAACCTCCCCAATCACCCTGGCTAATCTCCAGCACAGATGCCTCCCTCCACCCAATCCCATCTCCCGCATGGACGTCTGTCGCTGCAGCTCCCCCACATCCATTCCTTTCTATCACCCGGGCAGGGACAACTCCCACAATGAACCTTGCCAGTTGTCCCGTTGTACATGGGGGCAGGGAATTCTCCTGCCCCCACCCCCGGGGACCAGCTCTGCCCTGGAGAGCGAGCTCCGGTTACCCCGGCCATTATCTCAGCTCCGAGCTCCATGTTCCCAGCCAGAGCCGGGGTGAGGGGGTGCCGGGAGGGGGGCACTGCAAGGGCTGATGGGAGAATAGGCAAGGCAAGCGGGGACCCCCCAGAGTTTAGGGGCTGACAAGTGCCATGGGAGCAGCCCTCAGACCGGGGAGAGGTGGCCTCGAGGGGTGTCCCCCAGCGGCCATGCTTCGCCCCTCCCTGTGAGGGGGGAGGACTCGTCGCGAGGGGCCGGGCGAGCAGCTGAGCTGCTCAGGACTCACCGTGTAGACGCTGAGCTCGGCCTCGGGCTTCATGAGCAGCACGCTCTGATCCACGGCGCGGACGGCGCACAGGGACCCGGGGGCAGCCTGCACCCGCAGCTGGAGCTCTGAGCCCGGCAGGGCCCGGTCCTGCGAGAAGGCCAGCTTCACCTGGCGAGGCACAGCGCGTCACAGGGGAGGGGGAGAGAGACCCCCAGGGGCAGGAGGAGACAGGCCCGGGCAGGGGCAGGCACCAAGTGTCACTCTGGCCCCAGGCCCCGCTGGCTGAAGGGCTGGGGCTTTGGGAGTCCGTGCTGGCGGTGGGGGTTGAGGCAGCCCAGACTCATTCAGTGCCCCCGTGGGATGGCTCAGGGAGCTGCAGTTATTCATAGACACCCCAGAGCGAGTGAGGTGGATGAGGGTGCAACGACTCTGGCGCAGCTGTAAGGCCAGGAAGGGAGGGGCTGGGGGCACCCAGCAATGCCCCTGCTCAGGGCTCCTGTTATGGGGCAGGGAGCGATTCCCCCACCCCAGAGGCTTCTCCGCCCAAGCCCCATGCTCACCTTGTTGGGGAGGCACTTGGCCACGTGCAGCCGGGCGCGGTCGGCAGCCATCTCGCCATCGGGCAGCACCGTGTAACCCAGCACC
>NW_020694208.1:0-1231 GCF_002925995.2 Terrapene triunguis
TATTGTGCACAGCTAGAGATCAAACCGGGGCTCAGATCCTCACACCACGGAACCCAAAGCTCAGCAGAGTGCAGTTCACCCACTGGCCCTCCTGGGGAAATAAAGTGACAGCATTATCAGCCACAGTGTTTAGTTCTCAGTTAGGAGCATCAGCCTTTGAAGTGGTTGGAGTCGCGCCAAACAAATTGCACTGTGTATGTGCCTGGCGAAAGGAGGAGCTGGTTGCAAGCGGTTTCTGACTCGCAGCCCCATAGCTGCTGAAAGGAGAATGTTCTGGCCAACAAACTTAGGCCCTGTGAGTTAAAATCTAACC
Organism: Terrapene triunguis; assembly: GCF_002925995.2. Taxonomy (NCBI): domain Eukaryota; kingdom Metazoa; phylum Chordata; order Testudines; family Emydidae; genus Terrapene; species Terrapene triunguis. The sequence goes on from NW_020694208.1 coordinate 314, forward strand.
CTGGGCAGAAATCTGTGACTAAAAGCAGGTGACATCTGCCTCTGTTGAAGGGTTTCCAATCTTGGGGAACTGTCCCTTGAGCACAGCCAAATATTGAGAAGGTGTTGAAACTATTTTTGAAATGAAAATAAATAACCCATGCACACGCTCACTGGGAGGTGGGATTATTGGGGGTGGAAGAGTTGGTGGGAAAGGGAGAGAGGTGTTTTGGGGGCCGTGAGAGGAGGAGTGATTATGGGGAGGAGGATAAATGAGAAGGGTGTATAGGAGACGGGTTGGGTGTGAGGAGATGGGGAGGGGTTGGGCACTGGGAAGGGGAACATGAGGGTGAGTGACAGCAGCCTGGGGGAAAATGGGGACAGGGGCACCTGACAATCCCACATTCCCCTCCCATGTCTGTACCAATATCTGGGGGTTCCCAACCCATCTATGGGGGTCCAACCCTCCCTGCTCCCTTCACCTGATCTCGGAGGCTTTGTCCTTGCCCTTCTGGGGGGCTGAACCCATCTCCTTAAACCCTTCCCCATGTGTGCTGGGTCTAGGGAAGTGCCACCCCTTGAGGTGTGAAGCTGAGAAGAGGCACATGTGGAGCGTGCACCGACAACACCATGAAACCCTGCTAGCACTGGCGTGGCTGGTACGAGTGAAACAGTTCACACCTCTCTGAGCACTTGTTTCAGGCTGTACAATCTCCTGGAGGGATTCTCACTCAGCTCAGAATAGCTCATTAAGATGAACAGGCCATTTCACTGAGCTCCTATGTGGCAAATGGATGCGTCCATCTTTGTGCTGCACTTATGGAGAGGTTCTGGGGGTGAATGTGAGGGGAACCCAGACAGGCACAGAATACAGCTCCTGTCCAGAAAAAAATATGGTGGTTCTGAAAAGATCCTTTTGCTTCTCTCGTCATCCATATCC
>NW_020694209.1:0-6000 GCF_002925995.2 Terrapene triunguis
GGGGGGGTTGCCACGTGTGTTGCTGGGGCTGGGCCTTTGGGGCCGAGCAAATCAAAGCTCCGTATTGGGGCCTCTGTCAGGCCACACCCAGCTTGGGACGCTCAGCACACGGGATCGGGGCGAGGATCCTGGCCCCTGGGGGGCCGAGGGGGGCTCTGTTGGCTCTGCGTCGGCTCCCCCCCCCCCAGTGATGGGCCCCGTGTTCTCAGCCAGGCCTGATGGATGGTCTGAGCAGACCCCCCACCCCCCGCTCCAGGGCTCCCCGCGCCGCTGAGGCTTTCCAGCAGGGTGAAGTCACCCTCCCCCAGCGCCTGCCCCCAGCTGCACAGGAAGCCCCTTCACGCCAATCGGCTCGGTAACAATGCTGCCCTTCAGCCCGCGCGGGGGCGGCCGAGGACGGAGGGGGGCCGGCCGTTAGCGCCGTGGGGTGAATGGGACTCGGGAGCAGGGCGAAGCCGGTTAACGTGGGAATCGATGCGGCAGCCCGGCCGGCTCGGCCATGGGACTGTTCACTCGGGGGGCTGGCCCCGATCCAGCCCCATTTGTGTGACGAGTTGAGGGGCCTCAGACCAGGGCCTAGAGACGAAAGGGAATAAAATGCCCTTGATCCGGCCCCCTGAGCAGAGAGCCCGGGGACGCGACAGCCACAGAGATTGGGCTGCTTGGGGTGGGGGCTGGGCCTGTTCTCTGTCCCCCGGCTTGGACGCCCCCACCCAGTCTTGCAGGGACCCGCCTGGCTGGTGTGGGGCTGGGCCTGGGCTCTCTGCTTCCAGCTGCCCACTCCCGGTGTTAGCACAGGGGCTGGCGCAGAGCTGGGTAGGGGCTGGCGCAGGGCAGCGTTCGGGGGCTGCTCGCACGGGGGTCTCTGGGCTGGTGAACTGGGCACGTGAACAGCTGGTGAACGGGGCACGGTCCTTCCCTGCTGCCCTCCCTTGGCCCCCTTCTTTCACATCACCCGCTTGGTCTCCCACGTGCCCTCTTGAGGGCCACGGCTGCGGGCTGGCCCCTAGAGCTGAGCCGTGTCCAGGCGACGGCTGTGGGCACACCCGTGTGCTGCTGCCCGTCCGTTCGCTCACGGCGGCCAGAGCTGGGCTCGCACGGCCACTCACAGGGGCTGCCTGACCCGCTGCGTCCCCACGGGGCCCCGACCCAAGCCAGGGCTGGCGGAAGGGCACCAGTGAGGACAGAGGACGAGCCGCTGCTGGGGCTCCGAGCGCCCAGCTCCCCCCGGGAACCAGCTCTGGACAGGACACGGCCGGGCTGGGAGTCGTGCGATGGGCAGCTGATGGGAGAGATGGCGCAGCGCCCCAGTTGCCAGCCAGGTCACGGACAGAGCCAGGCTGGCCCCGGGCAGCTTGGCACAAGGCCCCAGCAGGGTTGCCCTTCACAGCTCCGTCCCCAGCGTCTTTGCCCACCAGGGAAGATTTGCTGTGCCGGGGCCCAGCGCCCAGCGGCTGGAGCCCTGAGCAGGCGGAACAGGCTGCGAGTGGGAGCGGCCGATGCCCCGGGGCAGGCAGGGAAGGGCAGTGGGAGGCTGGGCACCAGCACCCGTCCGTCCTGGGGCAGCCGGATGCTCTCGCTGTAATTACAGGCCCAGCACACAGGCTGCCTTTGTTGCTTGGGGTTAATGGTCTAATTCTCCTGCCTGGGGGGATGCGGGGGAGGGAGGAGCATCCGCTGCCAGATCTCCTCGTGCTCCCGGGGTTCCCCATCCGAGGGGCCCTCGATCTGCCCCCCATCGGGGCCTTCGCTTTCCAGGGGAGCGCGCTGGGCATTGGCTCGTCTCCCGGCCCCCCTGGCTGGGAGCGTCAAGGGAACTAGATGGAAATAGGAAAATAATCGCCCAAGGAATCTGTGTGTGTGTGTGATGGTGTGTGGGCTGTGCACACGCATGGCTCTGCGTGCATGGGGTGTGTCAGTGTGTGAGTGCACAGCTCGGTGCGCACACACGGTGTCTGTATTTTATGGATGTGTGTCTGCACATGTGGGTGGGGGGGTGCCTCTCTGGGTGTGCATGTTAGTGCCTGGGTGTGCTGCCTGGCAGCGTGTGCAGGCCCGGCGCTGCGTGTGCCCACGGGGGCTGCCGTTACACGTGGGTGCGTTGGCCCATCACCCAACGGGAGGCGTGCGCTCACATTCACCCGGCTCCCCAGGCCGGGCTGCAGGGCCCGCTCTGCCAGGGCAGTTTCCTCACCCATCCTGTCCCATCCCCTCAGCACACGAGTTGTGCAAGAGAATAACGGCCACCACGACAGTTAGAGCAACGCCCGGCCAGTTGGGGCTCCCCAGGTCACACTCCCTGGCTGTCGCACACTCGTGTGCTCCCGCACACTCCTATCTCACGGACACTCCGGCTGGCACGGCCCTCCCTCCCGCCATGCTCACACTCACAGGCTGACACACTCGTGTGCTCCTTGACACACTTGCATTCCCTCGCCCCCTTCCCCCTGTTCCTAGTCCCGCTCACCCCCTGCCTCGGTGACTCACCAGCCCCAAAGCCCGGGGCTGGGACGTGCCTGGATCAGACTGGTTCCCCCGGGCGCCCGGTTGGGAGACGATTCCCAGCCAGGTGCCCCCAGCGCAGACGGGGCCCGGCCAAGCAGTGCGGCAGGAGCCTGGCGGCTCACAAAGCCTCCCGCGTCACATGAGTCGCTGCAGACGCCCGGCTCTGTGCGTGCGTGACTCAGTGTGCGTGCGTGTGCGTGCGATTGTCTGCACACATCTGGGCACTAGGTCCCCAGCCATCCGGCATCTCCATCCCCACGGCCCCTTGGGAGTCGCTCCAGGGGCGCAGCTGCCGGGCAGCCCCCTCGCATTCCCCCGGGCGGTGGGCGTCTCCCGGTGGTGGGGCAGATTCCGGGTTAGGTCATGTTGATTCTAGTCCTACAGCTTGGATTTGTAACTGACGAGCTGCCAGAGTGTGAGTGTGGGGGGGGCCAAGGCTGGGCTAGCGGGGGCTGCGGGTCGGGAGTGAGGGGCACCGGCAGAGCTGGGGGGGCCAAGGCTGGGCTAGTGGGGGGCTGCGGGTTGGGAGTGAGGGGCACCGGCAGAGCTGGCGGTGGTCAAGGCTGGGCTAGTGGGGGGCTGCAGGTCGGGAGTGAGGGGCACCTGCCTGTCACTGCGAAACCTTCGCCGTCCCAAGCCCCATGATCCCCATGAGCGGGGAGGCCACTGGCTCTGACTTCGCAGCTAAGTTGCTCCCAAGCCCCTTCCTGCCCCGTCCGGCTCCGGAGAAGCCGAGGCCCCAGGGAAGGGCCCTGGACCCGTTCGGAGCGTTCTGCGGAGCCAGCCAGTCGCCCCGAGAGACCTGGGGGGAGGCTTTTGTCTGGGCCGAGATGTTTCCTTCCCTGCCATGGAAACCCCGAGCGAGGGCAGGGCCCTGCCTGGCAGTGCCGGCTCCCGGCTCTGGCCTGGCCTGCAGCTGCAGAGGGGCATTTTTCAGGCAGACCATGACGTGCTGCCCCTGCCCTCTGACCCACGTTACCCCCTTGGCCTTCCCCCGGTTACGCCGGCAAAGCCCAGAGAGGGACGGTTTCATCCCCCCAGTGCCGCAGTGTCTTGGCTCCCGGCTGCTGCTGGCTTCCCAGACACGGAGAGACCCACACACGCCCTGGACCCGCCGGCCTGCCCCGCTCATGCCCGCTGCCAGGGGTCCCTGGCTATTGGCTGAGCTGTGTTCCGTGAAACACCAGGGCCTGGGGGTGTCTGTCCCAGAGAGCTTGGCCGGGGGGCGCCCACCCCAGCCCCATGCTCAGCACCCACGGAGCCAAGACATTACGCAAATCCCCCCCTTCGCACAGACTGCGCCGGGAGCCTGCCCCTGCCCCCGGGCCCAGCTGGCTCAGCACTGCCCTCCCCTCGTCTATTTAAACCTTGCGCTAAGTTCGTTAAGCGAGCCGCTCGTCAGCAGCTGATCCAATTTGCGCGGTGGCTGAGTCGCTGCCTGCGGGGCCTGGCCCGGGAACAAGGCCCCCCTGTGCGTGAGAGCCGCACGCTGTGGGCAGGGCCCAGCCGGCCCGACCCCTTCGCTGGGTCTCCAGCAGCTGCCTCCCCGAGCACGCGGGATTAAGACTAAAGCAGACCAAAGATAGCCCCTAAAGCCGCATGGGCCGGGCACACGGGGGGGCTGCACCGAGACACCAGCCGGCTCCTCGCAAGCTCCGGTGCTCCCTGGGCGTGGGCTGCACAGGGCTAAGTCGGGGGAGCCCCCATGTCTGGGAAATACCCCCCCCCCGAGCCCCCACATCCAGCAACCACCTGAGGGGCTGGCTCCTGGGCCAGCTCACCTCCCACTGAGCCTTGCCCTGACTGCACCCCCCCAGCCTGTCCCGTGTGTCTCATGCTAACGCGAGCTCTCGGCGGCAGGGGCTGTCCTGTGTCCGCCCTGGCCAAGGCCTCTACCTGCTGCGCCGGGCGCTTGGGGGGCAGGAGACTCCCAAGTGTCGGGGGGGAGCCGCGATAGTCTGTATCCCCCAAAGCAACGAGGACTCCGGTGGCACCTTAAAGACGAACAGACTGATTTGGGCAGAAGCTTCCGTGGGTAAAAACCCCTCACAAGTAAATCTGTTCGGCGGCACCTGAAAGACGGACTCTTCGTTGTTTTTGTGGAGCTTGCCAAGGGGTGCAGGGTAAATGCGCAGCGTCACGGTCCTGGGCACTGCCCTTCCCTCCTGTCTAGCCAGAGGCAGGGAGACAGCGCCCTTGCCTGGGACCCGAGTGAGCTCCCCCGCAGCCTCCGTGTGTTAGCGGGGGCCGGTCCCAGCCTCGCCGGGTCTCCTAGCTACCCAGTGCGGCTAACCGCCAGCCTGCCGCACAGGGCTCCCAGCCTCAGTAAAGGGGGGATGGATTGGAAAGGGCAGTTCTGGATTATTACAGCCAGGCCCCTGGCGCAAGGTGCTGCACATATATCAGTGAAGAGGAGATGGTCCTGGTATCTTCACAGCACACAGAGAAAGGAGAGGGAAATCTCCGTGCTCGGGCTGGGAGGTTGCAGCGTAACACGACTTTATTGCTTTGAATTCAGAAAAAGGACACGTGAGAATCCAGACCAGAGAGAGAGAAAACAGGCTGCTCCCTATGGAGCCCGGCCCCACGCCCCCACTGAGCTGTAGGCAGGTTCTTCCCAGGCTGACTGTGTTCCGCAGCCCCATAGCCTGCAAGGAGGGCCAGCAACCCCATCTCCCTCCCCCCCGCAAAAGCGATAGTGGGCAATTGCAGCACGGTCTGGGGGGCACCCTAGGTCCCTGCCCTGGAGAACCTGCAATTGGCTGTGAAAGCAGGATACTGGCACGAGGCGTCTAGATCCTGCCAGTGCACACAGGTACAGTTGCTAACAGCACACCGGTGCCAGCAGCTTTCGCACCAGGGCAGCAGGGAATCACCCCACAGCCCGAGCCTCTCCCATTGGGGGGTTCCCCTTCTCTCCTGCCCCAGGGGTCCCCCGGTGTCGCTGCATCCCTGACAACACCCCCTCCCCCCTCTGGGCACCTGGCCAGTCTGTCATCGCCTCCAAGGGAGAATTTGCTTCTGTATTTCCTCTCCCCACCCCCCATCTGACAGCTGGGCAGCGGGGGGGGGGGGGGCTGTGTGTGCTCCCCCACACCTCCTGGCCGGGGGCAGGTTGGCCCCTGAGGGAGAGGGGGCCCTGGGAGGGGGAAGGGCAGGGTCACTGGAGAAAGGGGGATGCTGGTGTCCTGGGGGGTGGGGTGGTCCTGGGGGGGGCTGAGGGGTCCTCCCCGGAGCCGCCAGGGTTTTGCATACTCACCCGGGTATGCAAATCATGGAAGGAGGCCGCTGTATAGATTTGGGTAATTGAAGCTGGTGGCATTTCAGGCCCCAGGGAGGGGGCACTGGAGCATGTTGGTGGTGTGGGGAGGGGGCAGACCAGGAATGTTGGGTGCAGGCTACTGGGGATTGGGTGCTGGGGACCCTAGTGTGGCAGGGGAACCTGGGTGGCAGGTTAGGTGGGTGCAGGTCTTTCTGGGGGGCCAGAGTGTGTCT
>NW_020694210.1:0-2427 GCF_002925995.2 Terrapene triunguis
CAGGTGCGGTTCCCAGCCAATGGGAGCTCCGGGGGCGGCGCTTAGGGTGGGAGCAGCATGCGGAGTGGAGCCCCTTGGCTGCTCCTATGCGTCGGAGCTGGAAGGAGGACATGCTGCTGCTTCCAGGAGCTGCGTGGAGAGGCCCCTGACCATGCTCCCTGGCTGGAGTGCCAGAGCAAGGCAAGCCCCAGATCCTGCTTCCCAGCGGGAACTTGAGGGCTGGATTAAAATGGCTGGTGGGACGGATCCGGCCCGCGGGCCATTGTTTGCCCACTCCTGGGCTAGCCTGGCAATATTTGGGGCCCTTAGCTGCTGGGGCTAGGTTCCATGTTCCCCAATTTTCTTTGCTTGCCCTCATGGTTTGGAGTGTCTTGCCTTCTCCCATTCTGCTCGAGGATGACATCCAGCCAGTCCATGAGCATTTTAGAATCTGTTAGGCAGGTCCTGGGGCTATTTGTCCTATTTAAGGCCTGCCCAGCTAGCAGGTTTTTTAAAAGACCTAGCATGTAAAACGTATCTGTATTTGAAAGAAATGAAGAATATTCATTGATTTCTGACGTGCAGGATGTATAATTATTCAGGGCTATTAAACCTTATTGGTAACAGTAATTTGTTTTAAAAAGTAACATTGTTATACAGTGAACAGTTTCCATCCCCCATGAGATGATTTCTTCTAGACCTGATTATAAAATGCTGACTTCCCCTTTCCCCTCTTCCCCCCCCCCCCCCTTCTTTCGTCTTTCAGATTGAGGAACGTGCTATTCAGGATTTGCTAATCCACTACGAAGCTTTTGACAACCCTGATGAATTTGTTGTCATTGAAAGGGCTCCACAGGGACCTATTGCAACACCTTTGTGGAACAAGCACTGAAGTTAATCCATCATGAATTTCATGAAGATATGTCTACTTCAGAGTTTTTGACTTTTATTACAGGTAGAATTGGAGTGGGGGGAGCAGTCTTGTAAATTTAGTATCAGTGTTAAAATGCTGCACATAATCTGCATGCATCTGATTATACTAGAGAGAGAATGCAGACTATAATTTGTTAGTGTCCATTATTCACACCATAAAATGTATGTATGTTTTGACAACAAACTTTTTTACCATACCCTGTGTTAATAACATTCTATATAAAATTGTAGATTGAAAATACATTTGCTTATATTAAGGTTTAGTCCATTTTAGTACAACAAAGTTTTTGTTAAATTCACAGGTGGTGGAAAAAAGTAGGCGCTAATTTTGTGATTATTGTAAAACTGACCATTTAAAATTATGCATCTTTTAAATGTGAGCATTTAATCAGGATTGACATGACAGATTAGAAATATCCCAAATGTATCTTATCTTAAATTTCATCTAAAAATACAATTTGGCAATGCAGTTTTTCCTAACCTCTGATATGTATGTATGAGTACTGGTTCTCTCAGCTATTGTGACTAATACTTTTGACTGTTACTTTTCATGGTGAGCCTCTGTGCTGGACTTAATGTGCTCTGCTACTACCTGCTTCCAATTCAGTTATGTGTGTTTTTACACTGTTGTTAGGTTGGCCTTTTGAGCAGCCCAAGCTCTGTTATGGCTTAAAACAAACACAGTTCAGTGGGATGTGATATCACTAGTTGGATTATCCATGGTGTATTCTGGTAAATTGGTACAATTTTAGAACCACCGTGTTAAAGTACAATATATTTAAAGTGCTGAGGAAATGCAAAACCTGTATGTTAAATATTAGAGCTACAAGGATGAATGCTTAACTGTGGATTTTGAGAATACCTAATTTGCAAAGATTTCATGGCTGGCTTTTCAGTATTGTGTGTTCAAAAAGTTCTTTGTGCCTGGTTTCTCTGAACAGATTTATAAAAATTGTTTAATAACCTTATGTACAATATGCTGTCTCGTTGGTTTGTGTTTGGGCAGTTAAATGTGGACTTACCAGTTTCAGTAATCTCAGCATTTACAGATCCTGGGCAAACTGGAGAGGATCAAACTTAGAGAAGGTATACCCAGATGGATGTACAAAGCAATCACTGTGTGATAAATTATTTGAGTCTTGGAAAACAATGTAGCTGCATCTAATGGCTTCAGGTGAGCTACATAAAAAAAAAAAACAACACATGTAAACAAATGCAATAAACATTAAAATCTTGATTCAGACAAATGTGTGTACTTAGTTTTTGTATGCCATTGTATAAAAATTGACTTTTGTGGTAATTAGAGTATTTCTAAAAGCATTTTCATTTCATATGGACCATGAACAGTGTGCTTAATACAAGATAAAATTTCAAGTAAACGCCTATAAGGGGGAAGGGGATTGCTGTGGAAGATATCAATGTATTTAAATACTAATGCTGAATATTTGAAGATTTTCTATTGCTTCAATTCCTCTTGCTGTTTAAAGTTTTGTAAAACAACTGTATAATTTTTTT
>NW_020694210.1:2527-2832 GCF_002925995.2 Terrapene triunguis
CGGCCGATCGCGGCCCCCACTCGCCGCGGTTCGCCGTCCCGGGCCAATGGGGGCGTCGAGAAGCGGCGCGGGCAAGCGATGTGCCGAACCTGCCGCGTCAGCAGGTAAATAAACTGGCCCGGCCCGCCAGGGTGCTTACCCTGGCGAGCCGCGTGCCGAACGTTGCCGACCCCTGATGGACAGTAAGAAATTGATTCAACAGCTGTTAGGCTTTTTCTAGCTATTATCTTATTCCATTCTCAAATGTAAAATGATAGGTTTTTTTTTTTAAATATTCACTGTTTTGCTGCATTTTGGAAAAAATG
>NW_020694211.1:0-1713 GCF_002925995.2 Terrapene triunguis
AGAGCAAATTTAACAGCAGCTCTGGAGTGTTTCATAGCTGATGTCCTGAACGTGCCCTGCCCATACCTGTGCGTTTCTGGGGGTGTTGACAGTCACTCACTGCAGGTCACTGGGATTCGGGCTCCTAAGTTGCTCAGACAGGTTTGCCGTGGAGCTGGGTGAAATGTTTTGGACAAATAGTTTATTTGCTGCAAAATTATATTTCGAGTCAACAGAAACTATTCGCATTTGCTGTCAAGTTTCAATGAACAGAAAAAGTGCTGCTTCTTCCCTTCTAGCGTTTAGCCCAGTGGCTGGGCCCTCACCTGGGAACCCCAGGTTCAGTCTCCCCGGGTGATGTCATGAGGGCTCAAACCGCTGGGCTCCGGGTGTCTGATGACATCCCCCTGTGTCTAAACACTGCCATGGGCACTGGGCCAGAGCGTGGGAGTGAGAATGACTCTGCAGCCCCGTGGGTCGGCCCCCACCTGGGAGCCCAGAGTCCAGCTCCCCTGCTCCAGTGACCCTGTAATTATTGATCCATAACCCCAGTGAGGGGAGGGGTTACGGCCCCTGGCACACCAGTGTCTCAGGCCATGTCTGCCAGGGTTTCCTTGCACCGATGTAGCTGCACTGGTGCAAACTCCTAGTACAGACGTGCTGTGCGGGTGTGAACTGGGACTGGTCCCCGGTGCAGCTTCTCCCAGATGGAGGGGGCAGTAAGTGGGGAAATGCCCTCTTCTCTCCCCACTGCCCTGGCCTCATTAGAAACAACCCATTACTGCACATTTATACCCCCTCAGAATCTTCCACTGTACTGCCCCCGCAGTGAGCGCAATCCAGACAACTGCCCCCGTGGGGGTGGGGCTGGGCCGGGCGAGGGGAGGGGCTGGCTGTAGTGTTTGCCTTGCTGGAAGGTGGGGCCCGCCAGCATGGAGAGTCCCAGCAGCTCCCCCTGGGGCAGGGCTGCACCCCTAGTGTGTGTGGGGACAGCACCAACCACACGTGACACCAAAGCAAGAAAGATTCCCTGGGGCCTACCCCTCCCTCACCCCTCTCTGGCTCCTGTCCATCCCTTACCTAGACCCTGGGTCTATTCTGACCCCTCACCCACATCCCTCCCTTTCTTCTTCCCCGATTTCTGCTCTCCTGGGCCCCTGCCCCTCTGCCCCCACTTTGCCTCCCTGGCACATGCCCCTGCCCTCCACCCACCTCTGCCCCACTGGAACTCACCCCTTCCTTCTCCCCCTGCCCTCCTGGCACCTGCCCCCTCCCCCAAACATCCTCTTCACCCTGGAGCCCACCCATCACTTCACACTCCTGCTATATCCTGGTATCCACTTCTCCCCTTTCACTTATCTGCTGCCATGTCTCCCACCCCTCCCTTCACCCCCCTCTGCCCCCTGATGGCCACCCCACCCCCCTCACCATCCTTTGCTGTCCTGGCTTCCGCCCTTCTTACTCCCCTCAGCCCTCCTAGCACCTGTCCCTCTCCCCACCCTCTCTGACCCCTGGCACTCACCCCTTCCCTCACCCCTCCCTGTGCCCACCCCTCCTCTAGCCCCACTCTGACCCCCTGGCACCTGCCTCTCCCCAATCCCTTCTCCTAACACCTCCCTCTACCCACCTGCCCTGCCTCTCACCCCTCTCTGCCCCCTGATACTTGTTCCTCCCCTCCTCTGCCCTCCCTGTGAGCCCTTCTGCTCAACCCCCTTAATCCCACTGGCACCTGCC
>NW_020694212.1:0-2430 GCF_002925995.2 Terrapene triunguis
ACGGAGTCTGAGTGTAGCAGAAAATGTTTAATAACATGAGGTAAACGACATCCGCATTAAATTGGAAAAAACACCACAAACAGGATTCATAACACAAACCATGAGCAAAAGACCCACCCCAGCAAATTGGGCCGTGTCCTCTCCCTTTGGTTCTTGAATCCAGCAACCCAAAAGTCACTCAGAGTCCTCAAAGTCCAACACCCCCAAAGTCTCTTGGGTCCAGCAACCACCCAAAGTCCCCAAAGTCCAACAACCCCAAAGTCTCTGTTCCTGGTCAGTGCAGCCCCAGAGTAAAAGGGGGGGGGCACGCAGGGTGTTAAGGGGCACCTTACGTGATCCGAGGCCGACCGGCTGTCTCTCCGTGGGGTTCCGCCGCAGCCTTCACCACGAGCCAGTCCACTCCTGCCGTCCCACTAACTGCTCTGCTCTACGAGCTGCTCCGCTCCACTCACCGACCTGTGAGCCGCTCCAGCCGTCCCCGCAAATGGCTCCGCTCACTGACCTGTGAGCCGCTCCAGCCGTCCCCACAAACGTCTCCGTTCGCCGTTCCTTGGGCCGCTCCCCGCTCCTCCAGCCATTCCCGCAAACTGCTCCGCCAGCCACTTAGCAATATAGCTTCAGGCTCCCCCACTAGTTAACACAGCACTCAGCAACTTTAGCTCTTTTGTGATTTCAGCTTTTAGTGATTTCAGCTCATAGTAGAGGAGCTCCAGTGCTGGTGCACCATTGGCCCAAAGTGAATTCAACTCAGCAATCTGTAACTAGACTCCTAATGAAATCAAAGTTAGCGCTGACATTCAACAGTGTTGTAATTGGTGTTTCAAGCCCATACCATCAGGTACAAAAACCTGTCCCCATCCTCTCTCAATTCACTGGGTTGTGGAACCCATGTCCCTTGTCTAGCGAGAGCTACTTAGGTGATGGTGGACCCTCTGTCATAAAACAGTTTCATTGTCCTTGATTCACATAATCAGGGTAACAACACTTTATTCCTCCTGCCCAAATAACAGAGAAACTGGGGATCCCACCCGATCCAAAGTAACCACTATCAGTTGCTGTTGTCTCATGCCAGGTGGGTGGGTGTGCCTATGCAAACAAGATCAGCCCCTGGAGTTCTTTTCCACACTCGCCATAATTCACCACCACATGTCAGGGTAGAGCTCATCCTGACTCTGCTTACACATGCAACAGTCTGCTCCTATCCTGGACAGGGTAGAGCCCTCTCTGAACCAAAGTCACCTGCCTGGCCCAGATAAGGGGATGAAGTGTAATAGCCGAACTCAGTTTAGTGACTTGCAGGTTTGCATGGCAGGAGGCCAATGAGAACAGAGTACAATAATGAAACCATCACCAAGTGGTTGAAACTTTATTAAATCTTCAGGCTTGGGATTTTCAAAGCTGCCTAGGAGAGTTCAGAACCCAAGTCCTATTGATTGTAATAAGAACTGAGCATCCAAATCCCTCCAGCAGTTCTGAAGTTCTCGCCAATAATTTCTAAAATGATGGCTATTGGTCTAAAGCCTCAAGCGGTCTCAGGGCGGAGTTTAAGGTGTTGGTTCTGAATAAAGCTGGCCAAACTTTTACAGACAAAACTTCCTTTTTCCAAAAAATGCACGTTGAGGTTGCTAAAAAACGTTACTAATTTGTGTCAAATTCACTGAATTGTTTTGGCCGGGAAAAAAATGAGATTTTCTAAACAAAATGTTTTGATTTGTTTCTTTGAAATGACTTTTTGTTTTGAATTTTGCGTGAAGCAAAACCTTCTGTTTGACCTAAGACTTTTTCTTTTTTTTTTAATTTTATCTTTCGATTCAGCCACCAAACTGAGACGTTTCTTATTCGCACTGCTGTAGGTATGACCTATAAAGCAGACATGGCCTGAGCCTGGCCCACCTGAGGGACTGCCTCTCCCCCCGTGCCTTACTGACACACAGCTGTGGTCAGCCTGGGCTCCCGAGCTGCAGCCGCCTCTTTATAAAGAGAAGGGGTGTCAAACTCAGGTATAACCACACAGCTCCTTCTCCTCACTCACATCAATTAGACGTATTATTTAGAGTTGGAGAGAAAATCCTTCCCTTCTCAGAAACTATCTCCACCCTCTCCTGAGTATCCTTATTTAATGGCCACCATCTTGGTTGACATACCAAGGACTGAAACAGGAAACCTGCAAATGTAAACACATGAGCTGCTCCAGCTTAAGCTAAAGGGACAATGCCCTTTAGTACTCCCTGTACCAGGTTCATATCCTCCACAGATGGAGCACAGAGGGGGATGCTGTACACACACTGGCAAGTGGGTTTCACTTGCAATGAAGGTTTTGTCTGTCTATGGCCCCTTTCAGTCACTGCAGTGGTGGGAACTGGGGAGCCACAGAATTGTCAATGGGAAGAGCTTAGAAATTGGCCTTCTCTTGCATGGGGACAGGTTATG
>NW_020694213.1:0-2958 GCF_002925995.2 Terrapene triunguis
CCCATCACCCGCATCCCATCACGCCCTGTCATCCACACCTTATCATACCCCATCACCCTCATAAACCCCATCACCCGCATTCAGCCCGTCACTTGTGCACACATCCTGCTACCCACACCCCATCACCCTCACACACCCTGTCACCTGCACCTTATCACATCCCGTCACCCGCACTCTGTCACCTGCATCTCAGCACATCCTGTTACCCTCGCACATGCCATCACCTGCAGTCGTTCCATCACCCGCACACACCCCATCACCCATACCTCATCACACCCCGTCACTCACACACACCCCATCACCCGCACCCTGTCACCTACACTGTGTTAGCTACACAGCTTCTCGCACACTGTCAGCCACACCCTATTTCCTACACCATGTCACCAACACCCTGTCACACACACCCTATCGCTACACTCTGTTACTCCATCCCATCACATGCACACACATATCACCTACACCCAACACCTATACCATGTCACCTGCACCACATCCCACACACCTGCACTGCGCCCTGTCGCTCTGCCCCATCATACGCAGCTATCATGCGCACAGGTACAGGATCACCCACACCCTCTCACTTACACCATATCCCCGACACTCAATCACCCACACGCCATCACATTCACCCCATATCACCTCCACTGCACCATGCACACCCCCCGTCTCACCCGCACTGTATCACCGTCACCTACCCTCTCATCGCAGACACAACCACAGACCAACAGCGACACTCCTCACTTGTGCCATATCACCTTCACCAACAGTACCCCCTGTCCTGCACCCCGACTCCTCCATCCCATCACACGCACCCCAACAGCTACCAAATGTCACACGCACTGTCGACTACACCCCGTCCCTTACCCCTCACTACACACATCACCTACACCATGCCACACACCCCGACAGTGACATCTACAGACCAACAGCTACACCTCATCCCATCTACACACGTTGACATTTATGTACCAACACCCCCATACACCCCATCATGCCCTGACACAATGTCCCATCAGCTACACACACTAACACTGACACCACATCATGCACATGTTGACAGCATCTCCACGCTGACTGCTACACCCAATCACACTCTGACCTGACACCTATGCCTCATGGCATGCACACATCTACACCCCATCACCCCAACACCTACGCAGACTGACACAACCCCGTCACCCTGACAAAAACACCCTGCCACACACACAACAACCCAGTGCCAACACCTACCCTGCAACAAATCTTCACATACCCTGATACAATCCCAACAGCTACACTGCAACACCCACTCAGACACAACAGCTGCACCCCATCAGACAGACACCTGCACCCACAGCACGTTGTCACTGACCCCCAGTGCAACCCCAGCACCTACACACTGACATGCCTACATCCCCTCACACACACAACCCAACAGCTACAGGCCAACAGCCCCTCGGACACACAGACACAATGGATACACTCCAAAACGCGCCCACACACTCCCACAACCCCAAGACACCACAACGTATACAACCAGCAACAGTACACCCACACACATGAACCCCACAACACAATACTGAGTCCTGTCTGACTACCCCCAAGACCTACACCTCATAACACAACCGCGCCCCTAACAGAAACCCAACCCCTGGCCTCCAACACATCCGCTGCCTGCGCACCATCAAACTGCCCTCGCTCCCAGATTGGCACACACATTCACCTTGCTAACACCCCATATCCACCTTGCAACACCCCTCACCCCAATCCAGCCCCAGGGCGGGAACTGGCTGGCTCAGGGGGGCGACGAATGGGGCTGGGCCTGTCCCCTCCAGGGGGTGCTGGCTCCCCCCCGGCCCCAGGGCGGGCTGGCTGGCTCGGGGGGGGTGGGGAAGGGGGCAGGGGCAGAGCCTGGTTAGGGTGAGGTGCGAATTGGGTCAGGCCTGGGCCCGGCTGTTATATCACTGGGGCAGGCGCGGGGGCCGCTGTACGTCAGGGCTTGGCGCCAACTAGGGCACTCAGTTGGGCGGGGGGGGCAGGCTCGAGGCTGGCGCTGGGAGTGGGGGGCACATCCTTTACCCCCATGTTGACCCCTCTCGCCCCACATCGCCCAGCTCCCCCACGGCCCCCCCACTCGGTTACCCCCAGGGGTGTGGTACGTGGTGGGGGAGGGAAGCCCCATTGTCCAGGGCTGGGGGAGCTGCCCCCATCCCAGTCCCCTATAAATAGCCCCAATGGAGCCTTAATTGCTAATTAGGGCTAACGGAGGGATCAGGGAGGATTAAGGAGGGGCTGGTACCGCTGGGCACCCCCTCGGAGCGGGGGAGGGAGCGAGGACTGGACCCCTATATACCCCCAACACAGGCATGGGGTGGGCATTGTTGGGCCCCCTCGGAGGGCAATGCCCCCCCGGTGCCCCTCTGCCCCAACCTCTGCTGCCCAGTGCCCCCTACCACCTCCCCATGGGGCACACTGAGAACTGCGGTCCCCAATGGCCCTTCGCTTGGGGGGCTCTGGGTTCCGCCCCTCCCGCGCTGCCCCCTCCTCTCCCCCCAGCTCTTCCCCCTCCCTCCTGCACTAATCCCCCCAGGTGCTCGGTGCGCTGAGCTGATGGGAGGTGACACCCCCCGCCCCCCTAATCGCAGGATTTTCGGGTCGCTCCGGGGGAGTCTGATTAAAGGAAACTGGAAAGTTTAATCTCCCGGGTGCGGAAAAGAGGCCGTGCTGGGCAGGGAGCAGAGCTGGGGCACTGAGCGGAGCTGGGACCGGGACCCCAGTGCCCCCGGGCACCCCCCCAGGGCTGGAGCTGCGGGACCCAAGCGCACACGCGTGAGTCCTCGGGCACGGGGAAGCCAGGGGGCTCGGGCGGGGGGCTGGGATATTCGTGCCATGCACCGGGGGGAGCCGCTGGGATGCTCGTGCCACGCACCGGGGGGCGGCAGCTCTGGGATATTCGTGCCACACACTGGGGGAGGTGGC
>NW_020694214.1:0-2194 GCF_002925995.2 Terrapene triunguis
AGAGGCTAAGGTGAACAAGTTTTCTCCCTCCTCCTTATGACACCCTTTTAGATACCTGAAAACTGCTATCATGTCCCCTCTCAGTCTTCTCTTTTCCAAACTAAACAAACCCAATTCTTTCAGCCTTCCTTCATAGGTCATGTTCTCAAGACCTTTAATCATTCTTGTTGCTCTTCTCTGGACCCTCTTCAATTTCTCCACATCTTTCTTGAAATGCGGTGCCCAGAACTGGACACAATACTCCAGTTGAGGCCTAACCAGCGCAGAGTAGAGCAGAAGAATGACTTCTCGTGTCTTGCTCACAACATACCTGTTAATACATCCCAGAATCATGTTTGCTTTTTTTGCAACAGCATCACACTGTTGACCCATATTTAGCTTGTGGTCCACTATAACCCATAGATCCCTTTCTGCCATACTCCTTCCTAGACAGTCTCTTCCCATTCTGTATATGTGAAACTGATTTTTCCTTCCTAAGTGGAGCACTTTGCATTTGTCTTTGTTAAACTTCATCCTGTTTACCTCAGACCATTTCTCCAATTTGTCCAGATCATTTTGAATTATGACCCTGTCCTCCAAAGCCGTTGCAATCCCTCCCAGTTTGGTATAATCTGCAAACTTAATAAGCGTACTTTCTATGCCAATATCTAAGTCGTTAATGAAGATATTGAACAGAGCCGGTCCCAAAACAGACCCCTGCGGAACCCCACTTGTTATGCCTTTCCAGCAGGATTGGGAACCATTAATAACAACTCTCTGAGTATGGTTATCCAGCCAGTTATGCACCCACCTTATAGTAGCCCCATCTAAATTGTATTTGCCTAGTTTATCGAGAAGAATAACATGCGAGGCCGTATCAAATGGCTTACTATAGTCTAGGTATACCACATCCACAGCTTCTCCCTTATCCACAAGATTCGTTATCCTATCAAAGAAAGCTATCAGATTGGTTTGACACAATTTGTTCTTTACAAATCCATGCTGGCTATTCCCTATCACCTTACCACCTTCCAAGTGTTTGCAGATGATTTCCTTAATTACTTGTTCCATTATCTTCCCTGGCACAGAAGTTAAACTCACTGGTCTGTAGTTTCCTGGGTTGTTTTTATTTCCCTTTTTATAGATGGGCACTATATTTGCCCTTTTCCAGTCTTCTGGAATCTCTCCCGTCTCCCATGATTTTCCAAAGATACTAGCTAGAGGCTTAGATACCTCCTCTATTAGCTCCTTGAGTATTCCAGGATGCATTTCATCAGGCCCTGGTGACTTGCAGGCATCTAACTTTTCTAAGTGATTTTTAACTTGTTCTTTTTTTATTTTATCTGCTAAACCTACCCCCTTCCCATTAGCATTCACTATGTTAGGTATTCCTTCAGACTTCTCGGTGAAGACCGAAACAAAGAAGTCATTAAGCATCTCTGCCATTTCCAAGTTTCCTGTTACTGTTTCTCCCTCTTCACTGAGCAGTGGGCCTACCCTGTCTTTGGTCTTCCTCTTGCTTCTAATGTATTGATAAAAAGTCTTCTTGTTTCTCTTTATTCCTGTAGCTAGTTTGAGCTCATTTTGTGCCTTTGCCTTTCTAATCTTGCCCCTGCGTTCCTGTGTTGTTTGACTATATTCATCCTTTGTAATCTGTCCTAATTTCCATTTTTTATATGACTCCTTTTTATTTTTTAGATCATGCAAGATCTTGTGGTTAAGCCAAGGTGGTCTTTTGCCACATTTTCTATCTTTCCTAACCAGCGGAATAGTTTTCTTTTGGGTCCTTAATAGTGTCCCTTTGAAAAACTGCCAACTCTCCTCAGTTGTTTTTCCCCTCAGTCTTGATTCCCATGGGACCTTACCTATCAGCTCTCTGAGCTTACTAAAATCTGCCTTCCTGAAATCCATTGTCTCTATTTTGCTGTACTCCCTTCTACCCTTTCTTAGAATTGCAAACTCTATGATTTCATGATCACTTTCACCCAAGCTGTCTTCTACTTTCAAATTCTCAATGAGTTCCTCCCTATTTGTTAAAATCAAGTCTAGAACAGCTTCCCCCCTAGTAGCTTTTTCAACCTTCTGAAATAAAAAGTTGTCTGCAATGCAGTCCAAGAATTTGTTGGATAGTCTGTGCCCCGCTGTGATATTTTCCCAACATATATCCGGATAGTTGAAGTCCCCCATCACCACCAAATCTTGGGCTTTGGATGAT
>NW_020694215.1:0-1111 GCF_002925995.2 Terrapene triunguis
GTGCAGGACTCTGCATTTGTCCTTGTTGAACCTCATCAGGTTTTTTTTGGCCCAATCCTCTAATTTGTCTAGGTCCCTCTGTATCCGATCCCTACCCTCTAGTGTATCTACCACGCCTCCTAGTTTAGTGTCATCGGCAAACTTGCTTAGAGTGCAGTCCACACCATCCTCCAGATCATTAATAAAGATATTAAACAAAACCGGCCCCAGGACCGACCCTTGGGGCACTCCGCTTGAAACTGGCTCCCAACTAGACATGGAGCCATTGATCACTACCCATTGAGCCCGACGATCTAGCCAGCTTTCTATCCACCTTACAGTCCATTCATCCAGCCCATACTTCTTTAACTTGGCGGCAAGAATACTGTGGGAGACTGTATCAAAAGCTTTGCTAAAGTCAAGGAATAACACATCCACTGCTTTCCCCTCATCCACAGAGCCAGTTATCTCATCATAGAAGGCAATTAGGTTAGCCAGGCACGACTTCCCCTTGGTGAATCCATGCTGACTGTTCCTGATCACTTTCCTCTCCTCTAAGTGTTTCATAATTGATTCCTTGAGGACCTGCTCCATGATTTTTCCAGGGACTGAGGTGAGGCTGACTGGCCTGTAGTTCCCCGGATCAACCTTCTTCCCTTTTTTAAAGATGGGCACTACATTAGCCTTTTTCCAGTCATCTGGGACCTCCCCCGATCGCCATGAGTTTTCAAAAATAATGGCTAATGGCTCTGCAATCTCATCCGCCAACTCCTTTAGCACCCTCGGATGCAGCGCATCCGGCCCCATGGACTTGTGCACGTCCAGTTTTTCTAAATAGTCCCGAACCACTTCTTTCTCCACAGAGGGCTGGTCACCTTCTCCCCATATTGAGCTGCCCAGTGCAGCAGTCTGGGAGCTGACCTTGTTTGTGAAGACAGAGGCAAAAAAAGCATTGAGTACATTAGCTTTTTCCACATCCTCGGTCACTAGGTTGCCTCCCTCATTCAGTAAGGGGCCCACACTTTCCTTGACTTTCTTCTTGTTGCTAACATACCTGAAGAAACCCTTCTTGTTACTATTAACATCTCTTGCTAGCTGCAACTCCAAGTGTGATTTGGCCTTCCTGATTTCA
>NW_020694215.1:1121-2753 GCF_002925995.2 Terrapene triunguis
AGCTCTGCCCCTAGTTGGTTCCTCCAGCACTTGCACCAGGAAATTGTCCCCTACACTTTCCAAAAACTTCCTGGATTGTCTGTGCACCATTGTATTGCTCTCCCAGCAGATATCAGGGTGATTAAAGTCTCCCATGAGAACCAGGGCCTGCGATCTAGCAACTTCTGCTAGTTGCTGGAAGAAAGCCTCATCCACCTCATCCCCCTGGTCTGGTGGTCTATAGCAGACTCCAACCACGACATCACCCTTGTTGCTCACACTTCTCAACTTTATCCAGAGACTCTCAGGTTTTTCTGCAGTTTCATACCGGAGCTCTGAGCAGTCATACTCCTCTCTTACATACAACGCAACTCCCCCACCTTTTCTGCCCTGCCTGTCCTTCCTGAACAGTTTATATCCATCCATGACAGTACTCCAGTCATGTGAGTTATCCCACCAAGTCTCTGTTATTCCAATCGCATCATAGTTCCCTGACTGTGCCAGGACTTCCAGTTCTCCCTGCTTGTTTCCCAGGCTTCTTGCATTTGTGTATAGGCACTTAAGATAACTCATTGATCGTCCCTCTTTCTCAGCATGAGACAGAAGTCCTCCCCTCTTGCGCTCTCCTGCTCGTGCTTCCTCCCAGGATCCCATTTCCCCACTTACCTCAGGGCTTTGGTCTCCTTCCCCCAGTGAACCTAGTTTAAAGCCCTCCTCACTAGGTTAGCCAGCCTGCTGGCGAAGATGCTCTTCCCTCTCTTCGTTAGGTGGAGCCCGTCTCTGCCTAGCACTCCTCCTTCTTGGAACACCATCCCATGGTCGAAGAATCCAAAGCCTTCTCTCCGACACCACCTGCGTAGCCATTCATTGACTTCCACGATTCGACGGTCTCTACCCAGGCCTTTTCCTTGCACAGGGAGGATGGACGAGAACACCACTTCCGCCTCAAACTCCTTTATCCTTCTTCCCAGAGCCATGTAGTCTGCAGTGATCCGCTCAAGGTCATTCTTGGCAGTATCATTGGTGCCCACGTGGAGAAGCAGGAAGGGGTGGCGATCCGAGGGCTTGATGAGTCTCGGCAGTCTCTCCGTCACATCGTGTATCCTAGCTCCTGGCAAGCAGCAGACCTCTCGGTTTTCCCGGTCGGGGCGGCAGATAGATGACTCAGTCCCCCTGAGGAGGGAGTCCCCGACCACCACCACCCTCCTCTTCCTCTTGGGAGTGGTGGTCGTGGAACCCCCATCCCTAGGACAGTGCATCTTTTGCCTTCCAATCGGTGGAGTCTCCTTCTGCTCCCTTCCCTCAGATGGGTCATCTACTCCACTCTCCGCATTAGTACCTGTAGAGAGAACATGGAAACGATTGCACACCTGTATCTCCATTGGAACATGCATGCTCCTCTTTCTCCTTCTGGAGGTCACATGCTGCCAAACCTCTTCACAATCCTTCTGTCCCTGCTGCGCCTGCTCTGAATCTTCAGAGCATTGTAGCCATACAAGCATCTCCTGACGTCTGTCCAGGAAATCTTCATTTTCCCTTATGCAACGCAGAGTCGATACTCGTTTCTCCAGCCCTCGAACCTTCTCTTCCAATATGGAGACCAGCTTGCACTTTGTACAGACAAAGTCGCTTCTGTCCTGTGGAAGAAAGACA
>NW_020694216.1:0-10265 GCF_002925995.2 Terrapene triunguis
CGCGTGGCGTTTGTGCACGTGTGTGCAATCCGTTGCTGTGGCCGAGCTGTAATGGTGCAAGTGGATAGTTGTGTCAGGACCCGGGACGTTATGGGGCCCCAGCCCGCAGAGGCCGCTCTACCTATAGAGCAGCAGATTTTGGGGGGAGGGGCAGATTTTGGGACCTCTCCCTCCGTGAGCGGGGCGGATGCGGCTGGTGGGGCGACACGGGCTAATGTATTCTTGCCCCAGGGCCTTCTCTAACCTTGTTCCGGCGCTGATCGGCGGGGTGTCTGGATTGCATAATGCGTGTGCCTTGCACCCTGTGTGTCCTGTAGGGTGACCAGACAGCAAGTGTGAAAAATCGGGACGGGGGTGGGGGGTAATAGGAGCCTATATAAGAAAAAGACCCAAATATCGGGACTGTCCCTTTAAAATCGGGACATCTGGTCACCCTAGTGTCCGGCTCTAACCTGGCCTCTGTCCTGCAGGCATCCCTTGTTCCCCTTGCTGGCCCTGGTCTTTGAGAAGTGTGAGCTGGCGACCTGCTCCCCCAGGGATACCTCGGGCTCTTACCCCGGTGGGGACGTCTGCTCCTCCGATTCCTTCAACGAGGACATAGCCGTCTTCGCCAAACAGGTCAGTGTCTGGAGCCGGCGGGGGGCAAAGCAGGAGACACCTAAGGCCAGAGGAACGCAGGGGAAGCCGTGCCAATGCTGGGGCCCGACTCGCTCTAGCGTTAGCCCCGGGTAAAATCGACTGATTGATTGGCTCGATTCGGGGAACTACTTGGAAGACCCAGCGCTGAATCAGACTCGGCAAATCAGGCCCAGCTGCTATCTTAATCATTGCCAAAAAAACAAAACAAAACCAAAAAAATCTTGTGTTGATCCTGCGTTTATAGACATGCCCTGGCCAGTCCGAGAGCGTACATGAGGCTGCGTCGTGCTTAAAAATTATATATCTAGAGAGAGAGAGAGAGAGAGAGAGAGCAACGCTTGCTTGGAAGGACTTTTAAAAAGGAGACGGTGTGAAATCTGATCTTGCATAGGAGGGGCTGGGCCGCAGCAGGGGTGGGAATATTTTAAAATACATAGACACGGCAGAGCCGAGAGTGAAATATACGCATGTGGGGATGTCACGGAAGCTCTGGGGAAAGAGAGATTTCTTTCTCTCGCTCCCTTTTTATGTTCTGGGGAAATGAGAAAACCAGATTTTTTTAAATCGTGCTAACCTTTTGCCGCTCTGTGTTTTATTTGTGTTGGATTGCCCATGTCTTTCTCTTTCTAGATTAGGACAGAAAAACCTTTATTTTCTTCCAATCCTGAGCTGGATAATTTGGTAAGAAACTTAAAAAAAATCTACAATTCTGTGTACAATGCAAATAATCTTTTTTTTTTTTAAATGGCTTTTCTGCTGGTCCGATTGGCTTTGGGTTGTTTTTCTTTCGTTTTCCCCGTTGGCAGCTACTCGTCTTCATTTAAATGTGGCTCCAGTTCTGCAAAGCTATGCCCCGGGAGTGAGCCGATTCCGCTCAGCCTCCATGCGAGCTTGCATTCCCGTTTGGCCTGGGCCTTTGAGCATGGACCCGAGAGACGGAAGCATGTACTCCACGCTGAGTTTAAGTGCTTTCCTCAATAAGGACTTGTACTGGGACTTATTCAGTGCACCCAAAGTTAAGCACATGCGTGAAGTCTTAGCAGGATCGGGGCTAAAGATGTTGCATGCGGGGGAATTCATTCATTTCCTAAATCTAAGAATGAAGGCCCAGATTTTTAAAGGGGCGTTGGCGTTGCCGCGCTTCGCGTTGCAACGGCCAGGTCGTTTTCAAAGGGGATGGAGGCTGCTAAATCCGTCTTGGAAATGCGACGGAGGCGCTGCGGCCTTTCAAAAGCCAGGCCTTAGTCACCACCTCGGCTCTTTGAAGCGATGCAGAGTAACGGCGGCGCAGGGTCTGGCCCACTGGCGTCACACCAATGGAATCGCCCCTTAGAAAGGCTTTTCAGACTCTCCCAAGGAACGGATTGATTAGGCCTCGTTCTCTGTCGCTTTGGACGCTTGCACGGGAGCCAAATGAGTCTCACTCACATCACACGGGCGTGTGCTGTGCCCCGAGCCGCGGAGAACCAGACGTGTTAAGTTTCACGTGGAGGGCCGGGGAGAGACATGTGGAAAAGTAAAGGCTCCATCCAAGTGACTATGTGGGTATAATCCAGCCAGCGAATGAAATAAACCTGGGGCCGCAGCTCCATGAGTTTGGTTTATGCGCTGGCCCCTTTCCGCCGCTCCGGCCCCTTATCGGAGATGCAGATAAAGCCGCCTCAAACGGATTTCCCTTTGTGTTCTCGTTACAGATGATTCAGTCCATCCAGGTGCTGCGATTCCATCTCCTGGAATTAGAAAAGGTAAATCGACACGTTTTCCTCCCTTCCCCCTCACCAGCGCAGGGTTGGGGGGTCATTATTTGTAACCGTTTTTTATGAAAAAGCAAAAGGAAACCGTCTAAAAGGAACTCTTATAGGCCAGACCCTCAGCTGATCCAAACGGGCCCAGCGCCATTGGTTTCAAATAGAGCAGTGGTGGTTTGCACCAGCTAGAGATTGGTCCCCTTGATTTTAAGGGAGTTCTGCCTGTTTACACCAGGGGGGAATTGGGCCCATAGACTTCAATAGAGCCACACAATTTTACACCAGTGGGGGAGCTGGCCCCAGTGACTCCGGCAGAGCTGTGGCCAATCTATACTCTGGCCGTATGTTTTTTGGGTTTTTTTCCCCTCCAATTGGAGCCATTGCAAACATCACAAGTAACATTTAGTTCAATACGGTGCAACTTTTTTTGCCCGTTCGCAGCTGCTTTGATGATGGATCTGAGGTTTCATGCGACGACAGCAGAAATGAACCTCCAACCAAATCATCCGAGCAAGGAGAGAGTCCCGCCAAAGCCAAACCCCTTCTAATTGATGTTTTCAACCCAAGCCGTGCTGCTTGCCGTGGTGAAAGCTGGATGGCCCGTCACTAAGCCCCACGTGCAGCTGATAAGTGGCCAAATAAAACGGTTTTAAACCCACGTGGGGCTGAATTTCGGCTTTGGGATTATTATCCTGGTTCACTGGTGCAACGGCCCGCGAAGGTTTAATTTTTCATCTGGCAAGACGGGGGGAAGGGGGCAGGTTCAGAGTAGAGGCCAGGCCTGAGAGAGAGGAGAAAATAAATGGATGTGTGTTAAAACAAAGGGTATCAAGTCAATGTTTTGGCCAAATCTTAAACAAACCGTTTCAGCTTTTTCCAAATTTTATTTTTCCCCTGATAAAACTATTCCCCGCATTCGACCCAAATTGACTATTTGCCGTCTTTTTTTTTTTTGCCCAGTTCTAAGCAGGGACTCTCGTTTTGTTCTGCATTGTACAGCTCCTGGCGCAATGGGGTTCTGATGCATGGTGGAGGTGGGGCCGCGGTGCTCCCCAGGGCTCCCGTAACACACCTAATAGTCATAAAAACGTACCGCGCCCGCAGCCCGGCACAACGCAGCCCTGATCCCCGACTGGGGAGCCTAGCTAGAACGGAACAAACGTTTGCAGCTGAAAGTTTGTTCTCCAAAAGAAGCAGACTTGGAACATTTCGCGAAGGCCGGGCAATTTCTGAGAGTTGTTGAGGTTGGAAAAAAAGAAAAATTCTTAAAAAAAAAACCCCAAACCCCCCCCCCCCAAATCAGTGCTTCAATTTGACATTTTTGGATGCGAGTTTTGATTGTTTGGGTTGGAACAACATTTCTGTTGGAATTTTCCTTCCCTTTGATTTAGTTTTAGTTTTAAAATGTCTAAAATCAAAACTAATTGGGTTGGGGTTTTTTTTTTAAGGTTTTAGATTCGCTAAAAGTTCCAAGAAATTTTGTTTTCAGGTCAACACAAAACATTTTTTTTTAAATTTTGAATTGCCAGCAAGCCCCCCGCCCGCCCCCCCTCCCCAATTGATTATTGGGAGAGCTGTAGCTGCTAGATGCTCCGGTACTACGAATAATAATTACTGATTTACAATAGACATGCTGCTCTGGTGAATAAAGTGACTCCCACGCATGTGTGTTTGTAGGGCTGGGGACTTAAACAGGACAGACCCAGTCCAGATCCCCTTGAACTTGGATTTATGCTTTGCAGAATAAGGCTAGAATTAAACACCTGCTTGGCAGTATGCACGGGCTTAAGGGCCTCGCTTATCTTTAAGCACCTAGGTAGGCCTTTGACGTCAATACCCCTCAGTGGACCGGATCCATAGTGGGAGCTAATTAGTACATTCATTGGCAGAGTTCCAGCAGACATGATGGTAAAGGACCTGATTCCAAGCCACATGGAATCGCTCCAATTTTTTGTAAAGCAATCAATCTGTCTATGGTGCCCATCACCATAGCCTCTGGGCACGTCCCAATCTTCAGTGTATTTACCCTCCCTGGCGAGATAGAGTGGTGCTGTTATCACAGAGGTGGAACTGAGGCACAGAGAAACGTACAGGTTAGATCCTCCAAGGTGTTTAGGCACCTAGATGTTAACGGGAATTAGGCACTTAAATACCTTGGAAGTGATTTCCCCCAAGATCACACAGGGAAGCTGTCAGAGAGACGGGGACTAAACCCAGATCTCCCGAGACCCAGGCGAGGGCCCCAACCACTGAGCCGCCCTACCTCGGTAAGGCTGCTTTGTAAAATAGACTCTGTTAATTCACGGTAGCTGCAGCTAGTTCTGACAATACTTCAGTCTCCGGCAGCCAAAGCCCCGTGGAGCACGTGTCATGGTTAAAGTAACGAAACCAGGGTAGTACAGGCCTCTGCCGCAGCCCCGTGCTGTTAAAGAAACATGTGGAGGTTTATCTTTTTATTTAAAAACAAAAACAAAAAAAAACCCCACCACGGGCAGCCCTTCCCCTAGCGTAAATCAACGTAGCTCCTTTAAAATCAAGGCCAGAGGATTGGAGTTGGAGTCTGAACAAAATACAGACGATGCTTGTTAGACCAAACGCTTTCAACGTGACCCATCCAGGGGATAAGCAAATGATGCCCCGACGAACGGCTGGTTTGGATTTACAGAGACGCCGGGGGAAATTTCTTGACGCTCTCACACGTGGAGATCGGGATAAACTTTGCATTTGGGCAGCGTGTCTCGTGCAAGTGAAAGACTAGGATGTCTAAGGCCTCGTCTGCACTCAGATTTTGCCCCGGGATAAACTATGCTTCAGAGAGGAGGAGTGTTGTGGGAGGAGACCGTCCCAGGTGGGTGGATGACAGCTGAATTCTGCTGGCATCACGACAGAATTTGTCTGTTCTCTTCTCCAGCAGTTTAAGGACCGGTCTGAATTAGAAATCTTGCCCCGTCAATATCTAATTGCACCAGTTCCGACCACTAATACGCATGCCCTTGAAACGGTTTGAAATCAATTTAACGTAGGGTGGTAATAATCGGCCAGAGGGTCAGATTCTAATCTTAGTTCAACTGGAATAAATCGGGACTTGGAATCCCGCAAGTCAGTGGAGTGATTCCAAGGGCCGAATTCCAAATCGGCGCCCGGCTCTGGGCCGATTTACACGGGGAGTGAGATCAGAATCGGGCCCTATGGACGTCTCACATTGAGAGGTTAGCGAGCCAGCTCCTCCGCCCCTTTCCCTGGTGTAAACGGGAGTCAATTGTGCGCGGCTAGCTTAGCCCAGCCGGCTGTAGAGAGATCGGTTCACCGTGGGGCGGGAGGTGGGGTTTAAATCGGTAGGCCGGATTCTCCCCAGTCATACCCTGGTGTAAACGGGAGTCACGCCATTAGAGGAGGAATGAGCAAGAGCAGAATCAGGTCCCGCTGGCTTGTCAGTCCAGCAGTTGTGCAGATTGGAAAGAAAACCTGGCTGGCGAGAGATCTCCAGCGCGTGCCGACCAGCCGGGGCTCTGTGGGGGTCCGTGGGCTAGATCCCTGCCTGGCGCGGAGGGGGCAGATCTGGCCCGTTCCCCTCCCTGAGGCGGCGTGTCTGGTAAATTCCAGGCATGATGCAATCGCGAAGGGGGAGGGATGGGGGGGTCCCAGGGTCCCGGCCAAGCGGCAGGCCAGGGTAATGAGCTCATTACAGCCACAATCGCCCTCACGGTTTTTAACTCGATAATCCCCTTGTTAATGGGGTAATTAACCCTTTGAGCACCACAGCGGGCGCCTGCTGGGAGCTGATAAAAGGGGGTGGGGGGGGGCGGCGAAGTGCCTCTGCCAGGGGCAGGGAAGAAAGAGGAAGCCGGGAGCTGGGGCTTTTCAGAGCCGAAGGCCCGGAGAGAGGAAAGGCAGAGGAGGGACCCACAGCGCCCGCAGCAAATACACTGGGAGGGGTCCTGGCCTAGGGCAGACGGGGCTCCGGTCTTCTCACTAGGAGGTGTATTATGGTAACGCCCAGGCCGCCCCCCCCCCCCCAAACCGAGGAGGTGTTCCCATTGTGCCCAGCTCTGCAGAGACACCCCCCGCCCATCACGCATGCACAGCCCTCCCCCCCCCATCGTACCTGCCCGGCCCTGCCCAACGTCTGTCCGTCTCCACCGCCTGTCTTTTCGGCTCAGTGTTTGTACAGCCCCTAGCACGCCGGGGGCTCCTGACAAATACCGGACAGGGCCGAGCACCTAACACCTAACACCTAACAAACACCAAAAAAACCCACCCTCTCCTACTTCAGAGGTCTAGCTGATCTCTGAGGATGAGGGCTCAGGAGCAGAGCTAACATGGGGGGGGGAGGGAGGATCTTACCCACCGTTTGCTGCTGTGGGGTTCTCCCCCTTCCTCTGACGGATCTGGTGGCATCTGTCGCTGCCCGACGCCAGAGGTGGCCCCTGAGTTCTGATCCCGGCTGGCCGGCCCCTTGTCTGGATCTTTTCCGCGAGGGCCAACACAGCCAACCGGGCTAAAGCACCGAAGAGTCAGGCTCTCGGGTGGTTCATCTCAGCTCAGGGCTGGGGAGACGGGACGCCGGGCCAGATGGGCAGGCCTGGTTGGGAGCGGCTGGAAAGCACTGAGCCCAACAGGGTTCTGACCCAGCCACCTGGGCTCGCGCCTCCTAACGGTTCTCCTTTTCGGGGAGCAGGTACACGACCTGTGCGACAATTTCTGCCACCGCTACATCACCTGCCTGAAGGGGAAGATGCCCATCGACCTGGTAATCGACGACCGGGATGGGGGCTCCAAATCCGACCTGGAGGACTTCACGGGGTCCTGCGCCAGCCTCTCCGACCAGGTGGGAGACCGGACGCCTGCTTTAGACAAGGGATTGGGGGGCTCCCTCTTTGTGCCGCGCGGATACACTGTGAGAGACGGGCCTTGCTCCAAAGAGCTCCCAGGCTCCAGAGACAAGGGGTGGGAGGAGAAACTGAGGCACAGAATGGGGAAGTTGCCCACAGTCTCACCGCAGAGCTGGGAACATAACCAGAGCAGCGCAGTACGCACGAGACCATGTTGCTAACACCAGACATGCGACCCCAGAACCTGGCTCTGAGGTCTCGCACGCGGCTCCCCGGCTGGCCCCAGCTCAGCCCACCCTGAGCGGCGGGGACATTTCTCTGGCTGGTGGCAGTGGGCCCAGCTGGCCTCTCGGGGATGGGGACTGTGGGAGCTCGGCGCCGCTCTGGCCAATCCGCGCGTGTCCCCACACCCTGGCCAGGCACTTGGAGATGCGGCTGCGTCCCAGGGCACGTGCATCCCAAAACACAGGATGCGATTGTCTCTCCCGGCGCTCTGGGGGTGCAGCCGTCCATCCAGTGGGATACGAGGCCTTTTCCCCTCCAGGAGGCTCTGATCCAGGTTAGGGGGGGGGACTGGCTTGCTCAGAGGGAAGAGAAATGGGGTCTTTCCTCCCCGGCGCTGATGCGGGCGTGTGCACAGACACGCAGGAACGGACGTGCCGCGCCGGTCACGCATCCGCAGGCGTGTGCAGCAGTTCTCGACACGGACTGACGCGCGCCCCTCAGCTACGAATGCGCAGCCGTGTCCACCGTGTGCCCCCAGACACACACGGGGAGCCCCCAGGGCTAGCACGTTACATGTCGGCATGTGCGTTAACAGCCAGGGCTAGGCACCCTCCCTCCCTCCACATGCATGCGACACCCATGAAGGATTGCAGACAGCTCCCCCCCACTCCCTCTCACACACACACACAGCACCCCCTTGCCCCTTTGGCAGCACGAAGGGGCCCAGGAGGGGGTGGGGGGACAGCCTCCAGTGGCTGTTTTCTGCTCCCCGGGGCCCATGGGGGGAGAGCAGGTGCTAGGGCAGCCCCGAGGCAGCGCGGCCCCATGGACAGAACGCTGAGCTGGTGCTCGGGAGACCTGGGTTTGATTCCTTGCTGGGTGATCTGCGGCAAGTCTTTTTTCCCCCCAGCCTCGTGCCTCAGTTTCCCCATCTTTGAGATCTAGGGATAAAAAGCACAGCCCAGGAGCTAACTGGTATTTGTTGGGCATTCAGCCGATGCCATCTGCTCAGACTGGAATAGCAGGGGGTGAGGGGCAGCAGCAGGATGCGGGGGGAGCCCAGGGCTGGGGGGCTGCGGGTCGGGATGGAGGAGCAGCTGCAGGGTTGCGTGTGAGAATCCAGCCCAGCATCTGTTCTCACCAACCTGGTCCTGACCAGCCCCTTTGCGTTCCCGGGGGCCCGGCTCACCCCCAAAGCGATCACCCCACGTGCCTTCCTCCCACCTTGCTATCTGGGGGACTTGCTGTGGTGACAGGGGCCGCGGGCAGAAGCCGGGGCTCAGTGCGGGGAAGGGTGCGCGGGGTGGATCGGGGGGGGGGTCCCCACCTCCAAAGGACGCCAGACTCCCCTGCACCCCTCCTGCTTTGGAAATAGGAATGACGGAGCCGTGCTTTGGAAAGAGTCCGGCGTTTGCGCCGGCTGGTGACGAGGGAGCGTCTGGGCCGCCCCACCCGCCCGCTGCCCCCCTCGTCTGCCCCCCGCTTGCTAATGCAGCCGGCGCAGTCATTTGCCTATAGCATCTCCTCTGCATTTTTAATACGCCCCCGAGCTACTCGCTACGGGTGGAGGGAGCTAATCCCCAGCCGGGACTTTGTTGTTATAATTAGATGGCGCCGGGGGCCCCCCCCACCCCACCTATCCCCCTGGGGGGTTGATTTGGGGTCAGCTTCAGCATCAAGGCCCTGCATAGACCCCCACTCCCCCCAGTCCATCCCCGATTCCAGACCAGGACTTGGGAGCAGCCGGAGGGGAAGCAGCCCCCCCCCCCCCCCCCCCACCCCCATATTGACCCATCTGTCCTTGGGGTTCGGACAATGACAGACACAGGGGGGTCTGGCCTGTTAGTGGGACCCCTCCTAGGGCAGGGGTCACCTCTCCTAATACACCCCCACCCACACACGCCTTCAGAGACAGACACACCCAACAAGCTGTGCATACACAGGGACACAGCCGCCGCCAACACACGCATGATCTTTGTGTCTCCATGTGCGCCGTGCAAAGATCACGCCTGTGGCTGTGCCTGGGCACATGCTGCCAACATCCGTGATCTTTGCATGTACACCGGTACATGCCGCAAACACAGGCATAAGCTTTGCACGTACAGAGGCATGCCGCAAACACGCATGATCTGTGTGGGTGCACCCGCGGCCAACACACGCCTGATCTTTGCACATATACACACACGCTGCAAACAGACTCGCTGTCGGTAGAGACAACACAACACACACACACCCCGCAAACGCACACATTGCAAAACTTCTCTCTTCCCCGAGGGAATATTTGCAGCCTTGTGGATGGCAGAGGAAGGCTAGAGACAGGAGAATACCCAGCCCTGCTCTTGGGCCTGCAAAACAGCTGTTTAAAGCCCCGAGACCCCCCCAGAGCAATGAACCAAGTTGTTGGCGTTCGTGGTAAAGCGAGACCCCAACTCTCCCCCGCGGAGCCAGCCCCATCGGGCAGTAGCACCCTCTTAAAGGGGCAGAGGGCGCGGGAATACAGGTAGGATGGGAGGGCGGTAAATGCGGGAGCAGGCAGCTGTTTGGGGTGGGGGGAAGAGAGTGGTGTCTAGTGGTTAGAGCAGGGGGGGCTGGGAGCCAGGACTCCTGGGTTCTCTCCCCAGCTCTGGGAGGGGAGTGGGACCTAGTGGTTAGAGCAGGGGGAGCTGGGAGCCAGGACTCCTGGGTTCTATCCCTGGCTCTGGGAGGGGAGTGGGGTCTAGTGGTTAGAGCAGGGTGGCTGGGAGCCAGGACTCCTGGGTTCTCTCCCCAGCTCTGGGAGGAGAGTGGGGCCTAGTGGTTAGAACGGGGGGGGGGGGGGGGG
>NW_020694216.1:10365-10844 GCF_002925995.2 Terrapene triunguis
GGGGGGGGGGGCGGTAGACAGGACTCCGGGGTTCTCTCCCCAGCTCTGTTAGGGGGAGTGGAGTCACTCTGGAGTGACTCCAGTTTAAAGGAGGCCGGCGCTGGTCGGAGCAGCGGGAATGTCGCTCCGCGTGGCCCCGGCGGTTGGGTTACAGTCAGCGCTGCAGCCTCGGTCTCCTGGGCCTTTAACCAGGGACCTTTGCTCCCCTCCCTCCCCTGCTCCTGTGGGGGGCACGTGTCGGGTTCCTCCCTGCAGCCCGTCCCTCCTTAACCCTTCTCACCCCCGGGCTCCCGCCGAGGGGCCTGGGATCAGCTAGCCGGGGTTAACGAGGTGGGGCATGTGTGGGGAGGGGGCGGGATGTAACCGGAGCTGTATCGTTCCTCCTGGGGGCAAAGCCGGGGCCCCTTAAACTCCGCCCTGCGGCTGGGGGGGTCACCACGAGCCTAGGTGTGCAAATCCCCCTCCCCCCGGCCCCATTG
>NW_020694217.1:0-2984 GCF_002925995.2 Terrapene triunguis
TCTGCCCAGCATCTGGAACAATGGTAGGCCCTAATCTTGGTCGGGGATGGGGGGGTCTGTGCAGCACCTGGAGCAGTGGGGGATCTGGTTTTGGCTGGGGGGGTCCATGCAGTGTCTGGCATGACGGGGGTCCCAGTCTCAGTCAGGGAAGGGCAAGTCGGGTCCATGCAGTACTGGGCACGCGGGGGGCACTGATTTCACTTGAGGAGGGCGGGGGAGGTTTGCCCAGTATGACAGGGGCCCTGATCTCGGTGAAAAACACACACGCGGGAATCTGGGGCGCGGGTGAAACACCAGTTCTGACTTCAGGACTCGTGTATGGCTATGGACGGACCCGATTGCGTGCACCTCAGACTCACACACGTTCATTCTGCCTGTGCTCCCCCCTCCCCTCGCAGTGGAAAACACCCTGAAACATCTGGCAGCAGGATAAACAGCTGGCTTCCCTCCTGTGAGGGGGGGTGGGGAAGAGGGGAGCTTTTATCAATCAAAGCGTTTCCTAGGCTACCAGTCCCGCCTGCCGCGCTGTGATGGGCGGGGGCCGTTGTCAGTCATTGCCAGGGTGTTCTATTTCTGCCACCGTTGTAGGGGCTCCGTAGCGGCTGGCAATTGCTGGGCCCACGGGAGCTGCAATGTAACCCGGTTCTGGTCCCTATTAGGGCCCCAGGGGCTGTTCCACTCAGCTGAGCCAGCCCACCCCTGCGGCCCCCCAGCCTCAGCTCAGTGGGGTCCTTCAGTGCCAGGGGGTGTGAATTGAGCTATCAGAATTTATAGCCCCCCCGTCCCTCCCCAGCTGGAGCAGGAGTTAGGGGCTTAGGAGTCAGGACTCCTGGGTTCTATCCCCGGCCTTGGGAGGGGAGTGGGCTCTAGTGGTTAGAGCGGGGGGGGGAGAGGGGGGCTGGGGCTGAGAGCCCAAACTCCTGGGTTCTATCCCCGGCCTTGGGAGGGGAGTGGTGGTTAGAGCAGGGGGGCCTGGGAGTCAGGACTCCTGGGTTCTATCTCCAGCCTTGAGAGGGGAGTGGGGTCTAGTGGTTAGAGCAGAGTCCACATTGTGGAAGACGAGAGCCGCTGTCTGTACGCAGAAGCCAATTCTGGTTCTCATCTATATCTTTTTCTCTTTACGAATAAACCTTTAGATTTTAGTGTGGGGCAGGAGCGGTGACTGCGGGCGGGGGGGTGAAGGGCTGTGCTGGTGGAAGGTCCTGCCGAAAAAGGGAAGGGTCTGAAGGGGGCAGGCTCAGGCTCAGGCAGAAAGGGGGCACTAGGACCCTGAGGCGGCAGTTGATCCAGGTAGGCAGCATGGATCTGCACAGGAAAAGCAGAGACGCTCTGCTCTGGGGCCCCGGGGAGGTGCATGGGGGCAGCAAGGGGAAGGCGCATGGGGGCGGCAGGTGAGGCCGGGGGAGGAGAGACCCGGCCCCAAATATTGGTGGAGCCGGGCCCCTGGGCTCTGAATATTTCTGGAACTTGGGCACCACCAGGGAATATAACTCGCCGTCCCGCTCTCCTCATCAGTCGTTCCCACTCGGCAGTATTTTGTCACCCGCCAATCTTAGCAGCAGTGATTTT
This sequence comes from Terrapene triunguis, assembly GCF_002925995.2. Taxonomy (NCBI): domain Eukaryota; kingdom Metazoa; phylum Chordata; order Testudines; family Emydidae; genus Terrapene; species Terrapene triunguis. The sequence goes on from NW_020694217.1 coordinate 1,570, forward strand.
ACGTTATCTCCCAATTCACTGATCAACAATATGAAATTTAAAAATGAGTCCTTGAGAGCGTCTTCAGACGCTTAGTCCCCAGGACCTGCTCCCCACAGCCCCGGGAGAAAAGGCCGTCCAGCCCTGCTCGTACCCGGGAGAGAAGCACTGAAGGAAGCAGGATCTCTCCCTCAGCAACTGCCTGAAGGTCCCTCGCCCCCAGGGAAGGGAGGACCTGCTCCTGTTGCACCAGGGTGTGGTGTTCTGTCCCAGCTAGTGGCGCTGAGACCACCTAGAGAGAGAATTAAAGGAGTCAGCTCCATAGCCTTAGCTAATAGCCAGTTGGCTTTTAGCTCCTGCTGGAGAGGCTCCTGCACTAAGCCCCCAGGTTCGATCCTGCCCGCTGACGACCGGGGTCTCTCGGTGTTCTAAGTGAGGGGTTGTGACTTTATTGACATGAACTGTGACCGTATCAATCCTTGCTGCAGCCAAGGTCCTAGAGTTGCACCAAATCTTGTACGAAGGAGGTCATGTGAGGTGTCTGTGGAAAGGTTGTAATTTGCTGGGTATGATGATGCTGTCTGTACGTGTGTATCACTTTTGTATTTGAAGTTATGAGTATTGGCTATGCACTTGTATCGCAATGTGTTTGGTTCTAAGTAGCATTCGTGAAGCATTTGGTCAGTTTCTTGAGAAAGGAATTTTCTGATGAAGTGCCCAGTCAAGAATCACTTAACTCACAATGGAGCTTGGGAGACTCCAATCCACGTAGGAGAAGCCTTCCTGGGAACGTTCAAGGTAGCATGTGAGCAATGGCTGCTCTACCTGTAAAGAACGGACTCAGGCATGGACATGTGACTTGCCCATGTGACTCCAAACTCCACCTTGCTGCTGTGCTTTTCCACAGTAAGAACAAAGGGGTCCTTCCACACGGCAGAGGAGAGAAAAGGCCCTGGAAACCCCTCCATTTGGGAGGAACTTTGGTACAAACTGAAGCTCTGACAATGGACTGAATGACCCATCCAAATCTCTAGATGTACTCCAGAGACTTGATTTGTGCCTGCAGTTTATTCCATCACTGCTACAAGCCTGAACCAAGAACTTTGCCATTTCTGTATGTAATTGATTCCTTTAACAATTTTAACTCTCCTCTATCTTTCTTTCTTTTTATGAATAAACCTTTAGATTTTAGATGCTAAAGGATTGGCAACAGTGTGATTTGTGGGTAAGATCTGACTTGTCTATTGACCTGGATGTGGGGCTTGGTCCTTTGAGAGAACCTTTTTTCTTTTCCTGGGGTCTTGGTTTTCATAACCGTTCATCCCCATAAGGAGTGGTGCTGGTGGTGATACAAGGGAACTGGAATCTCTGAAGGAATTGCTTGTATGACGTCCGATTAGCCAGTGGGGTAAAACCAAAGTCCTCTCTGCATGGCT
>NW_020694218.1:0-2826 GCF_002925995.2 Terrapene triunguis
TTATTTACTCTTCATAATGCAAGAACTAGGGGTCACCAAATAAAATTAATGGGCAGCAAGTTTAAAATAAACAAAAGGAAGTATTTTTTCACACAATGCATGGTCAACCTGTGCCAAGACTATAACAGGGTTCAAAAAAGAACTAGATAAGTTCATGGAGGATAGGTCCATCGATGGCTATTAGCCAAGATGGGCAGGGATGGCGTCCCTAGCCTCTGTTTGCCAGAAACTGGGAATGGGCGACAGAGGATGGATCACTTGATGATTACCTGTTCTGTTCATTCCCTCTGGGGCACGTGGCATTGGCCACTGTTGGAAGACAGGATACTGGGCTAGATGGACCTTTGGTCTGACACAGTCTGGCCATTCTTATGTTCTTTATAAGTTCCATGCTTTGTGGGTTGGAACTTTGCAAAAACCACAAACTGGAATTTGGCTGTAGGGATCTCAGCCTTGGACAAACATTCCCTTTGAATTCAGAAGAGAAGACAAAACAAGTCTCCACGGAGATCACAAATGTTGGATGTGCTCTGCATCTGCAAGTTTCAGAAGAGAAGTATTTTGCAATCGCTTATTCTTTAATATACACAGCATAGGGCAGTCAACTAAAAGGCACTGGAGCCCCTATAGGGCAGTCTGCTGGAAATTCTTTCTTATGGTATAGCACATTCATCCAGCAAAGCAAACCCCAGCATAGCAGGGCCAGTTGGCATTTCCCATCCTTTATTCAGCCCCTGCCACTATACAGTAACTCCTCACTTAAAGTTGTCCCGGTTAACATTGTTACGTTGCTGATCAATTAGGGAACATGCTCATTTAAAGTTGCGCAATGCTCCCTTATAACGTTGTTTGGCAGCTGCCTGCTTTGTTCACTGCTTGGAGAAAGAGCAGCCCGTTGGAGCTAGCTGGTGGGAGCTTGGAACCAGGATGGCCCGGCAGCCCCCTATCAGCTCCCGGCTCCCGCATGCCCAACAGGCTATCAATTGCCGGGCAGTTCACCTGTCCCTCCCCCTACTGCCATGTGCTGCTCCTGTCCTCTGCCTTGGAGCTGCTCCTGGGAGCCTCCTGCTTGCAGTGCGGGGGGGAGGGGATAAAGAGGGGTGCTAATGTCAGGGTGTCCCCGCCCTGCTCCTTTACCCCATCAGGCTATCTCCACAGAGCAGGGGGCTCAGAACAGAGGGAGCTTGCTGGCAGCAACTGCTGTCTCAACTTGCTGATCTACTTAAAAAGGCAGTGTACAGTACGTAGAGTAGGGTCAGCGTACTTAAAGGGGCAATGCACATCTCTCTTTCTTTCTCACACACAGTGTGTGTCTCTGTCTCTCTCTGCCTTCCTCCATTTGTGCTGCCTTGTAGAGTGTGAGGCTACATTAACAACAATGTGTTAACCCTTGAGGGCTCAACCGAGTGCTAGTTCATCATTTAGCAGTAAGGTATTCCCTGGGAAATATCCCACCCTCTTCCACCCTCTGACTCCACCACCTCAACCAAGCTTCATAATTATCATTGCTGTGTACAGTATTAAATGGTTTAAAACTTATACTGTGTATATGTGTGTATATATATATAAAATATAGTCTTTTGTCTGGTGAAAAAAAATTCCCTGGAACCTAACCTCCCCCCATTTACATTAATTCTTATGGGGAAATTGGATTCGCTTAACATCGTTTCGCTTAAAGTAGCATTTTTCAGGACCATAACTACAACGTTAAGCGAGGAGTTACTGTATTATCTTACTATACCTGCATTTGGGGGACTTCAACCGTCCAGCTTCTCTTTGAAATTATTTTGATTGTTACTAATGGTCACTTGAAGAGTCAGTGTCAGTGCTAAGGAAGTTTATAGCTCCTTTTAACCATGATTTTAGATTTCTCCAGTGATCTATATTCTCTCTTCACAGATATCACTGATTCTGACACAGAAGATAGTGCAGAATCCCCAACTACCAATCAGCTACTGCCCTCCATCGTCACAGGAAGTGCCCCTACAGAGGGCTCTCAAGATACAGGTGGGGACTCTAATGCTGCTTCTATCTTTTGTACCATAATATTTATGTCTTTGCACTTAGAGGAAGCTGTAACTTTCTATTCCTCAACAGAGCCAGACTAGGTGTGAATGTCTGCACATGGGAACTGCGGGTATGAGTGTTGTGACTTCAACCCCGTGCAGTCCTACAGAAAAAGCTTCCAGACAGACCTGCTAGGCCATTTATTTATCTCCTAAGGGCACTGATAGAAATGCCATTGAGGACATTTCATACTAGACATGCAGAACACTAGTAAGTGTCCAATGGGGAACTGGCAGGGGAATGGACTAGATGACCTCATAGGTGTTTTCCATCTCTAACTTCTAGGAATATGGATTATTCTTAATTCACGGTTGTCAGGTCAAATGTGTGGTAGATGATGTTTCCTTTGAGAAGCAATTAATAAGACTGGGACTTTTCAGCTTGGAAAAGAGACGACTAAGGGGGAGATATGATTGAGGTCTATAAAATCATGACTGGTCTGAAGAAAGTAAATAAGGAAGTCTTATTTACTCTTCATAATGCAAGAACTAGGGGTCACCAAATAAAATTAATGGGCAGCAAGTTTAAAATAAACAAAAGGAAGTATTTTTTCACACAATGCATGGTCAACCTGTGCCAAGACTATAACAGGGTTCAAAAAAGAACTAGATAAGTTCATGGAGGATAGGTCCATCGATGGCTATTAGCCAAGATGGGCAGGGATGGCGTCCCTAGCCTCTGTTTGCCAGAAACTGGGAATGGGCGACAGAGGATGGATCACTTGATGATTACCTGTTCTGTTCATTCCCTCTGGGGCAC
>NW_020694219.1:0-1386 GCF_002925995.2 Terrapene triunguis
ACATCTTTCTTGAAATGCGGTGCCCAGAACTGGACACAATACTCCAGCTGAGGCCTAACCAGCGCAGAGTAGAGCGGAAAAATGACTTCTCGTGTTTTGCTCACAGCACACCTGTTAATACATCCCAGAATCACGTTTGCTTTTTTTTGCAACAGCATCACACTGTTGACTCATATTTAGCTTGTGGTCCACTATAACCCCTAGATCCCTTTCTGCCATACTCCTTCCTAGACAGTCTCTTCCCATTCTGTATGTGTGAAACTGATTTTTTCTTCCTAAGTGGAGCACTTTGCATTTGTCTTTGTTAAACTTCATCCTGTTTAACTCAGACCATTTCTCCAATTTGTCCAGATCATTTTGAATTATGACCCTGTCCTCCAAAGCAGTTGCAATCCCTCCCAGTTTGGTATCATCCGCAAACTTAATAATCGTGCTTTCTATACCAATATCTAAGTCGTTAATGAAGATATTGAACAGAGCCGGTCCCAAAACAGACCCCTGCGGAACCCCACTCGTTATGCCTTTCCAGCAGGATTGGGAACCATTAATAACAACTCTCTGAGTACGGTTATCCAGCCAGTTATGCACCCACCTTATAGTAGCCCCATCTAAATTGTATTTGCCTAGTTTGTCGATAAGAATATCATGCGAGACCGTATCAAATGCCTTACTAAAGTCTAGGTATACCACATCCACAGCTTCTCCCTTATCCACAAGACTCGTTATCCTATCAAAGAAAGCTATCATATTGGTTTGACACGATTTGTTCTTTACAAATCCATGCTGGCTACTCCTTATCACCTTACCACCTTCCAAGTGTTTGCAGATGATTTCCTTAATTACTTTGCTCCATTATCTTCCCTGGCACAGAACTTAAACTAACTGGTCTGTAGTTTCCTGGGTTGTTTTTATTTCCCTTTTTATAGATGGGCACTATATTTGCCCTTTTTCAGTCTTCTGGAATCTCTCTCGTCTCCCATGATTTTCCAAAGATAATAGCTAGAGGCTCAGATACCTCCTCTATTAGCTCCTTGAGTATTCTAGGATGCATTTCATCAGGCCCTGGTGACTTGCAGGCATCTAACTTTTCTAAGCCAGGGCAAATCTGCACGTAGGTGTTTAAAACAGCACCCTGTGTGGCTGATTCACCTCCACTGAATTCAGTGTAACCCCCTTGCCTCCAATGGAGTTACTCCTGATTTACACCAGCTTGAGAGGGGAATTGGGTTGGGAACATGCTTGTTTTCCTGACACTCGTGGTACCGTAATTATTTCCCTTTTCTCATTAAGTAGCTGTAGTCCCTGGGTGTGGACAGGTCCTGGGTTAGCAGACATCAACGATAACTGCTTCTCTGCACAGCTGCACTGACTTTCACTCAGTTCCTT
>NW_020694220.1:0-2904 GCF_002925995.2 Terrapene triunguis
ACATGGAAAAACTCACTTACTTCTGAGGTCTGAATGCCAAATCTTGTATGTAATAAAAACTCAAAATTGCTACAGTGCAGCACGGCACCAACTGTCTCTCTCTGAGGCCAAGTTGAGCACTGACTTTTGTTGATTGCCTCAATAGCTTTGCTTGGGCTAGAGGATGTCACAATGAAGGCTGTGGTGCAATTGCCATGACAACCAGGTGTTAACTCACAAAAAGGGGGTGATGTAGTGGCTGTTATATATGTGTGCATCCCTGCCTGCCCCTGCCCTGCCCATTTGTTTATGAGTATGTGCCCTCTCTAGAGACTAGCCCAAAAAGATAAATAAAAGCTCCAAGTTTAGGGAGAACTGGTGGTAATTCTCTTTGTGCTCAAGTGACAGAGGCCTATTTTTGGAGCTGAAGATCCCGAGTTCTGCTTCCCATGCTTGGCTAACAGCTGGCATTTCTGGTGTCTGTCTGCAGTCAGCCCTGGTTCAGTAAAAGTAGTCCATCACAGAAGGTGTAGTTCATCACATGACAGGTAGCTAGAGAGCGGAGGATAGAACAGGTGAATCAGGAGATCTGGGTTCTTTTTATGTTTCTGCTTTGACTGACTATGACTTGTAGAAATTGCTTAACATCTGTGCCCCAGGGACTGACTACAGATAATATTTTGTAGGGGTATTAAAGAAGGTACCAACAATGATTCCCCCAAGTGACAGTGACCCCCTCATAATTTGTCCCCCACACTTTAAAATCCAACAGTATCACCAAGTACAAAAATCTCTTGGGTCTTCTGTTAAAACTTGTAAGCTACTGTCTGTAGAAACCATTGATTATATCTATCCTGTGAAAGATACTTTGTTACTATGTAAAACTTACAAACAAGTTAATTGACTTTGTTCTTGAAGTAATTGATACAATGTAAACAAACACTATAAGCCGTTAAGTGACTTTCACTTCATTCAACGGCTCCTAGGACAGACCCCCCACCCTCTGTGATTAAAGGGCCGGGAATCTCAAATGAATTAGCACACACACACCCTGAAAGTGGTGGAGACAGTAAATTAAAATATGGTTAAGATATGGAATGTATGCTGATGAATGCTTGATATACATGAATGGTTAGGGAGGTGCCAGCCTAGAAAGGGAGTATCCATCGGCCGAAGAATGTGTCGAGTAGGACCACCAGACAACCCCCTGAGGGTAAACTGGGATCCACCCCATCACCTGGAAGGATGAGAAACACAAACTTTGGACAGTGTGGCGCCACCAGGAATGTGCCACTTTGGACAGGAATGTGCCATCTGCTGATTGAGTCAGCAACAGCAGGATGAAACAGCTCCCATAAACTAACATAGGAATTAAATCCTATAAGAATGGACTCTCAAGACTGAGGACTTTGAGTCTCTGGTTCTGCTGCCAACCTCCAGGAGCATCAGGTGCATCTGACACAGACTCGGCTCCATCCTCATGACCAAGATACCTGGCCAGTAACTTGGCATGAGCAACTTCTAGGCTGGTAACTATAACACCTATACAGAACTTAAATGAATGATTATGTGAATGAACCTCTCTCTATATGTGTGTGTGTGTGTGTATAAGAAATAAGTAGTCAAACAACATTGTTTACTTTTATCTTTTGCTTTATCAGTATATTTACAATAAATGTGGCATCTTTGCCTTATCCCTCTTAATAAGATCCTGCTGGTTTTTATTCTATTGGTATAACAATTTCAATTATCTACTTTGTCTTTTGAAATAAAGTACCTGCTGAAGAAAAGCATTATATATCTTTTTCATCAAGCCATACATTGTACAAATACTTTTATAGTTATAAACTGACAGTTGCTCTAAATATCAGACATTAAAGCAATACCCTAATTAACTCTTTCTGATCCTTTCATCATCAAATATTGAAGTGCCAAACATTAATTAAAACAACAGAACACCCTTGTGAAGTAATTAATTATTATTAATCTCATTTTGGTGGAGTGAGTGTAAGTGGTGTAAGGGAAGTCAGTGACAGAGGTGGGAACTGAATTCAAGTTTTGACTTTCACACCCCTGCTCTAACTACTAAAAAACAGTGATAGGGTCTTAAGACATTTTGTGTTACTGACTACAGGTTAACAGATCTTACTTTTAAAAAGAAAACTGCTCCATGGATGTGATATCTCAAACTTTACTTAGCACATACTACGTAGATATGTAATACTACTATGTACAAAAGGGCTTAGTTACCTTAAGTTCCTTTGGCCATTTGTCATTCACTCTAATTCCCTTAGTGTGGTATGCTACATGAAATGCTGTAGCAAGAGTGTCTCTCTTTTGGCTTTTTTAAAACATACAATTAAGCATTGGTCTCTGCTGCTGTGGGTCTTAATTTGTATCTGATGTGATTTCTACATTCTTGCCAGAAAGCACCACATATGAGATTGCCAAACATGATGGGTGTGATCAAAGACGTGAGCCTAGCTAAACATTAGTGCCCTGCCTTAGCTGTTCTGAAAGCCAGAGGTGCATGGTTCTGCAGTGATTACAAGGAAACTGTTGAAGTAGAAATTATTGCCATGGAGCTGCTGTCACAGAGGTTTCAGGAGTGTTCCAGAACTTGAATGGTGAAGGAGATGGATTGTCGTGGCTGGATTCTTAGGAGGGGTTTTTCCTCAAAGGGTTCAGTTGTCTGGTGTGTTGGGAGCTGTTATTTCCACAAGTGCTTGGCCTAATTTGTGCCCACAGCTTCTGCAAGCAGTGGCTGGTAAAGAGCCTGATCTGCCAGAACCGAGGTCATGTAATAGATGATTCTGCTTCTTTCTGTGCAGGAAAGTAAATACAGATGTTCATTTAGTCTAGTCACAAAAAACGGTGTGGAGCAGACAGGTATTCTCTCCATTTTAAAGATGGATAAACTGCGGC
>NW_020694221.1:0-1969 GCF_002925995.2 Terrapene triunguis
GCATGGCTGGGGCAGGAACTGGATCAAGGGCAGGCCAGAAGCCTGGGGCGTCTGTAACACTGCAAGGCCGGAGGAAGATCCCTGGCTGACTAGTGCTGTTGTGCAGAGTAACTCGCAGCTCTGATGGGGACAGTGAAATACTTGTGCCTGGGGGTCATCTGGCCTGGGCCCTGACCAGGGATAGTCACTGCAGGCTCCGTTGGAGGGGTGAGTCGCCGCAGCTGAGTGAGCAGCCCTGGGCTGGCTGGGGTTTGCCTCACACATCCCAAGGTAAATTGTTCCAGGGTTAGTGACCTGGAGTGTGTGGTTTTGAGCTGAATCCAGAAGTAGGAGGGGATGGGTTGCTATTTAGGCTTGGCTCTGGAGAAGCAATATGTCTGGAGATCAAAGAGTTACTCCCTGGGAGTGACCTTTTTTCTCCTTCATGCTATTGTCTCTGCAGAGTCCGCCCAGCCCCTCCGGGTGAGTGACTGTCAATCTCACCAGCTTCATTTTCTTCATTAGCTTCATTTGCCCTGTCTTTAAATAATAATAATAATAATAATAATGAAGTACAAAAGAAAATTAACCTTGGATCAACTTTACAGACCAAATTGAATGAAGACTTCACTGTGAAGGCAGAAGGGACTGGACAAGGGACCTTAACTGTATTGACGGTTTATAATGCAAAGCTACGGGAGGATGATTCTCAGTGTAAGAAGTTTGACCTGAGGGTATCGGTCGAAGAAGCCCAGGGCGGTAAGTAACCGCCTGTCTTTTCTCTTGTGAAGCTTGCTGTCAATCCTCAGATCTGGACAAATTTGGCTCAGTTACACCAGTTTAACTCCATGGACAGCAGCGGATTGACACCAATGTGTAAACCAACCACCATCTCTGCAATCACATTCTTAACTTTGGAAAGTATTTTTGTGAAGCTTCTTCAAACTCTCCCAGTTCCCAAGTCCTACAAAATTATACCCATAGGGCAGGCACTAAATAATATTTCCAGCTACTACATGTTCTAAGTTGCAAGTAATGAGGGAGCAGATGCTGCCTTCTCTCATCATGGCACTTGTTATCAGCAGAGGTGGAGCATCGGATGTGGATGGGAACACAGGCCAGCTACTCTGGGTATTTTCTCCCTCTAAAGTAGAGATGAGCCCATGCCAGGAAGTCTGGTTACAGACCCAAACTTCCAGTGAACACAGTTCCAGACAGCGTGGGACAGAGGTCAGGATCTTCAGCACCCAAAACACAAGCCTCTGTGGTTTGGGCTAAAGGAGTAATTTCCTTTAGCTGGGAGTAGCTGATTGCTAGTTGCTAGGGCTGGCCAGTAGAGGGAGATATGACCACACATTAGGATTTTGGCACAACTTTTACAGAAACAGGAGCCAGTTGTAAATTGTTCTTAACTTTCCCACTGTCCAAGTTCACACCCACAGGTTCTCTCTGTTTCAGTTCCTCTTTCTGCTAACCCAAGACTATATTTTGTTTGTGCCACCCAGCTGGGAGAGGCTTTTTAGTTTGCGTGCCAGGGGACGGGAAGAATTATTTATGGATTGCTGAAGGGGCGGGGAGATTTATTGAGGGATTTCTCACACCTACTGTAGGACCTGTTTGATTACTAAGCCATGTTAGTACACCTAAAAAACAAAAGAGGATTTATTTGGCATGAAATTTACACTGAGATATTAATTTCTTTTCTCTTCTGCAATGTTTCTAGTTAAGAAGCCGGAAGGAGCGATGCGTTCAGTCTATATTAAAATCTGCATCAGGTGAGAACGATGCCCTTTAATGATAGACAATAAATAGATGGGCAGATGCAGTGAGTAGATGGACAGATGCAGGGGGTAGATGGAGATGGGCTATGAATTTTTCTATGGAATGGCCAAAAAAGTTATGATAAAGCAACAGGAGCTGGTGGAGCGATCACAAAATCAACGTTTAAGTGATGAATTCTGATCAAAAGGGTATTTTCTCTTCTCCTCGT
>NW_020694222.1:0-1166 GCF_002925995.2 Terrapene triunguis
ACATAGTGGCACATCAGTGCAAACCCCCCTCCAGTGTAGACAAGGGCTTAGGAGGATGGAAAAAGGAGCCACCTATGGAATAATTTCCTACTGTCAAAATAGTAAGCAAGCCACAGAAGAAGAAAATGGCTTTACTTCTGCAAATATCTGCTCTTTCCATTGGAATGCAGGTATATTTCTGTAAAGCAGTGGAGACAGGAACCTAGTACATGCCCTGTGAAATCACAGGCCACTCTTTAAACTGGAATACAAACTTACATGTAGTAATGGGCTCCTGTGTAGTAGATGGAGGAACTGGTAAATAAATAAATAAAAAGCCAAAATTAAATACTTTACAAAAGAGACATTTCAATAAACTTTGAGTTACTGGCAAAAATAAAGTAGAATTACATCTGACATGTGCTATTGTAATAAGCTAGATCACTTGCTGCTGTGGGGAAAACATTGTGAAGGAGTCTGGAAGGGCGAAAGTACCACAAGTTTCCTCTTCATTTCTTGCCGTTTAATTCCCCCTTGCAAAAGAACCAGAGGTCAACTCCAAACCCTGCAGAGCAAATAGGATTTTATGGACGCATCAATTCAGCTTAAGATAAAATTATTAAATCTGGTAGGGAAGGTACCATGGATACTATATGCAGGGCCATACACAGCTGTGTTCACACCATTATTTGTTGGGGGACAAGAAAATGAGTTAAAAAAATCTGAAACGGAGTTGCTCCCAGTATAATTTTCTATTTAAGAGAAAAGAAAGCCAGATTAACAAATATTGCATTTGCTTCTGCAGATATCTGCTATGTCCATGAGAATACAGGTGCGTATGTATACAAATGGAAGTGAGAATTCAAGAAATCCACTGTGAATTTAAGGGCTACCCTTCAATAGGCATGTAAACATGGATCACATATTGAAAAGAACATTCCGTAACATAAGAATATAAGAACGGCCGTACTGGGTCAGACCAAAGGTCCATCTAGCCCAGTATCCTGTCTACCGACAGTGGCCAATGCCAGGTGCCCCAGAGGGAGTGAACCTAACAGGTAATGATCAAGTGATCTCTCTCCTGTCATCCATCTCCACCCTCGACAAACAAAGTCTAGGGACACCATTCCTTATCCATCGTGGCTAATAGCCATTAATGGACTTAACCTCCATGAATTTATCCAGTT
>NW_020694223.1:0-2756 GCF_002925995.2 Terrapene triunguis
GGACTAGATGACCTCCTGAGGTCTCTTCCAACCCTAGTCTTCTATGATTCTATGAATAGGTAACCATTAAAACATGCCGATTTTGCAGGATACATAAGAACAAAAAGGTTGACTGAAACTTTTTTTTATTATTATTTCAAACAAACTGAGGTAAAGAAGTATCTCTAGTTTGTGCATTGAACTGATTGTTCCTGGTCATAAATGTCCTTCCAGATTTTAGAAGTAGTAGCTCACATTTCCTCCTCTCTAGTGTTAATTCATATATAAGAGACTATTGCTGCCAAAATCTTGCTATTTCAACAACTTCTGGACCCCCAGGTGCTTAGGCAATGACTTCCAACAGTTCAGTGGTTTGACGTCCTCTGAAAGTTGGCAGCAAATAAGGACTTCTTCATATATTTATTTAATTTAAATTAGTTTAATAGTGTAGAGCAACTATAGACCTTAATATAGCTTGTCATAGTTTCACATTTTATACCTGACAGCTTTGTTGAAAAAAACAAAAACTGTTTTTAAATTTCCATTTCAAAAATCCAGTTTACATTTTTTTTTTTAAATCCCTTTTGGGGGTTTTTGGTTTTGAAAAAGCCATTGATTGGTATTCACTTTTTTTTTAGAAGAACTACTTCATTCGGGAGTATCATAAACTGCTTGTATTCTATTCAAGGACAGGAGGCAGCAAAATTAATCATATCAGTAATTTGTTGTGCCTTATTTTCTCAGTCTTAAACAAACTAGTATCCGAAACTCTAGCTAGTTTCTTTTATGTAGCCCAGCTAAGAGGTGGGAGAAGGGGCAGGAATGCTGTCACTACATTTTATTGCCAAATTATCTAAGCCATTCCTCTTCTGCACTTCCTGGTTTATAAGTTTCAAAACTACAAAACCTTCCCCTTGACAGTCACTGCCCAGGAGGTGCTGCGGGCAGAGGAACCTGAGCAGTAACATTGTGACACCAGAGGTAACTCAGCCATCTGTCACTCACTGACTCCACTAACCCTGAGCATAAACCCGAAGCCGTGGCCTGCCTTGGGCATCGCTCCCACTGAAGCCTGCAGGTTCATTTACTGACTTATGCAAATCACCTGTGGAAAGTTAGCACTGACTGGCTGAATTAACTCTAAAGTCACAATGCCCTTCAGCTTACAGCACTAATGTAACAGGCACAGTGTAGAAATCAGGCTTTTCTGGTGGTGTTATTTTCCAATTGTCACCAAAATCAACAAGGTTCTTCCCACTGATGGCCTAGAAATTCCCTGAAATTTTGGAATCAATTGGATGTAGCCTTCAAAAATTATGGCCTTACAGACAGACAAAGAAATGTCATTGAATTGAGGCTTAGGCCTCACTGCACTCAGACAAGAGTGCTCGAGTCTCCTCCCTATTAACTCAGCAATAGCCCCACACTTGGCCAATAAATGTGGAGACTCTCAGCCCTGGAGGATGAGCATCCTCAACAGACAGACAAAAGCCAGCACTAGTCACCACAGGAGATCAGTACAGTGGAGATCACCATCAGCACACAATTCCAACCCCACCTCTTTGTGAAAGTCTCTGACAATGATAGCTGGAGCACAGCCCCACCTTCCCCAGGAAGAAGAGCAGCAGAAAGAAATAGGAGAAAAGAGAAGATGAGACAAGAGGGAAGGAGGAAGAGGGAAGCAAAAAGGGACAGATTTCAAATGCCCCCAGCGAGTCACAGATTCATAAATTCCAAGCCCAGAAAGAACCACTCTGGTCTGACTTTCTGTTTCACATGTTTTGGCCATGGAATTTCCCTCAAAATAATTCCTGTAGGAATTAGAGCAGATTTTTTAGAAAACCACCCAATCTTGATTTTTTTAAAAAGCCAGTTGTGGAGGATCCAGCACAACCCTCGATGAATTGCTCCAAACCCTGATGCTAAAAATGCTTGCTTTATTTCTAGTGTGAATTGGTCTAGGCTTCAGCTTGCAGCCATTGTTGGCTCATAACCTTTATCTGCTAAAGCGGAGAGCCCATTAGAAAATATTTGTTCCCTTAGGCTCACCGCTTAACCTTCTCTTTGATTGAGCTCCTGTAGTCTGTCAGCACAATGCATGTTTTCTAATCCTTTCATTATTCATGTGGCTCTTCTGTGAACCCTGTCCAATTTATCAGCATCTGTCTCAAACTGTGGACACCAGAAGTGGACACAATTTTCCAGGAGTGGTTGTACCAGTGCCCAATACAGAGATATGGAACCTCTCTATTTCTACCTAAGATTCTGCTATGTACGGCTCCAATGGGTCACATTTGCCTCTTGGCCATAGCGTCCCACTGGGAGTTCATGGTCAGCTGATTATCCCCCATGACCCCAAGTCTTTTTCAGGGTCACTGCTTCCCAGGATAGAGTCGCCCATCTTGTACATAGAGCCTATATTTTTTTCTTACCTTCTACACAGATGATGACTTCTTTCGACAAAATCCACAGAGAAATGAAAAAACTCATAGAGAATTTCCTCCCCACCAATATTCTCTTGGTCTTCACAGAGAGACCACGAGATGGAGGCTTGCTGCAGCAAGGCTACAGGGGTCTCCGAGGTTCCCCCTACCCCGCATCTCTGTCCTGCCTGGCTGTTGTCAAGGGAGCTCTGTTAGGTCACAGCCGCCTCATCATCTTTGCCCAATAGGCTGAGTTCCTGCCAAAGGCCTTTGTGAAGTCACTGCCACACTCACCTTTCCCTTGCAGGCCTGATGTCTGCCCCTGGCCAGCCCAGTTGGATGTTTGAGCTGCAC
>NW_020694223.1:2766-10488 GCF_002925995.2 Terrapene triunguis
TTAGTCAAAGTGAGCCCTGAATTTGGTAGGGACCTGGCTATTATGGAGGCCCTAGCAGGTTTGCACTCCCAGTTCTCCTGAAAGGCCATTGAGAATTCATGCTGCCTGAGAAACTTCCCAGAATAAGCTACCAGGATTTGGGAGGGGGATGAAGGAAACCAAATGAAGCCTGAGCTAGGATGGAGAGCATTGATCCAAGTGGTGTTTGAACCCCTCCATCCCCACCTGCCTGCCTGCGGAGAAATGGACAGAGGGGCACTGATTTCTATTTGTGAACTTGCTAAAGACCATGGGCTTCAACACAAGCCGAACAGCCCATACTCTGAACTCTTGGATAAACAGCAAAGTTGGCTTTTCAGAAACCTTTTCCCCCAGTGCTCTGCATCCACTTTGGATTGTGCCCAGCAGAGGCTTTGGCATCCATGATGAAATTATGTTTCCATTTAGGGATATCTTAAGAGATAAGACGAGTCTGCACAGGGCATCAGATTTATTTGTGTGGTCCCCATTGCTTCTATCCCCTACCCTCCTCTGCCTCTTCTTTGACACAGAGCGCAGTGAAGGGCCGGAGCAAGGATATTTTGCGCCCTAGGTGAAACTTCCACCTTGTGCCCCCCCATAACATCGGTTCATTGAGGGGCAAATCCCAATGAGCCTTTATAGACCTCAGGGGCAGCCATGCCCAGGGGCTGCTCCCCAGACCAGGTTCCCCCCTCCCCTCCCTCTGAACTCCCCTGGAGGGTGCACAGCACCCTGGTGGCCCCACCCAGTGTCCACTCACTAGCTTTGCCAGACTTGGGCCGCTGCAGCAACTCGGCAGGGAGGAGCTGCCTTCTGGGGGTTTCTGGGGGCTCCTACAGAAGATGAATGTGGGCAGAGGCCCCGGTGCACCCCCCCGGCTTCCCCATTGACGCACTCGGGCTCTACAGCTCCCAGGATTGTGAGCCGCTGCCACCGCTGCCCCTCCCGGAGCAGGCTCAGGGCCCTGCGCCTGGCGGCGGATCATATGCCCGGGAGCCGCAGAGCCCAAGCGTGGCGAGGGGGGAACTGGGGGGTGCACTGGGGCCTCTGCCCTCATGCATCTGCTGCAGCCTGCAGGAGCCAGGCCGCAGCCTGGGCAAGAGGGGCAGGCGCTGCGGCTGCTCCCTGCTAGCGGTGCCGCCGCCTTTGCAGAGCTCCTGCCCCCCTGCGCCGTGCCAGCTCCTCCATGGTTGGGGCTCGCCGCCCTTGCAAGCTGACGCTCTGGATCTCCAGTGCCTCTGGAAGGCGGGTCTTCCCTGCCGAGCCAGGGCACCACTTTTTGGCACCCCCATGGCCATTCTTAGGATTTATGGGGCCCTATGCAGTATTATTAAACTGGTGCCCCTATGCCCAATGGCAGCCTGAGCTTGCAGCCAGGCGGGGGCGGGGGCGGGGGCAGGGGCAGGGGTGGCGAGACAAGTTAGAAAGAATAACAAGATGCCCGGCCCGCCTCCAGGTGGCGGAGAGTCACAGTTCCCCACAGAGATCCGTTTACTCTCTCCCTCACACAGAATGGACGTGCAGAAGGTACCTAATTAAAAGCACTAAACTTGAGAATAAAAAATGTCAGTCACAGGTTTTTTGATATGCCCTGAAGTTTGTCAGACATTTATTTGCAAAACCTTTGTAGTAAGGGCGAGTCAGCTGTCTTGCTGAATACAACATTAAATATTATGGAATACATGATGCAGCTCTTCTCTGTTTTACATTTTCTTAATCAGTATTTCTAGTCTGATTTTATATTTTAAATGTACTCTTAAGCCTTCATAAAGTAATCATTCCAGATTACTACATATTTAACTCATTGAAACAGACAGTATTTTAAATTAATCAGTCACAGAGGTTTAGTGTGTTCACAACAATGTTCATTAGTTTTAGAAAAAGGGACACTAATTTACTGTGTGTGATCTCCATAACAATACACATGTTTATGAAATTTCATCAATTTTAAAAAATACGTTTCCAAAGATTTTAGGCATAACAAAGGATTTTATATCTTACTAAGGTACTGATTTTGCTTAAAAGTAATTCATGAGATAGTTAGAAGTAAAGAAAGGTAAACTCTTTGTCCAGCTATCTGGAAGCAAAGGGCTGTTGCTTCCTTCAATGGGCGGGGGGTGGGGGGGGGAGGGGAGAGGAGAGAGGGTGAATGGAGAAATGGATGGACAGAAAGGACAGGAAGACTTTGGAAGTAAGTTTTTTTTACTATAGTAATTAAAATGTGTATTTTAGATAAGGGTGGTTTTTTGAAGAATTTATTTAAAAAAACATATGTCTGAAGAGCCAAGCATTTAAGGCTAAAGATGATTGTACATCTAAAAATCTATGCAAGGATTTTTTAGAGATGTGATTTTATAATCTTCACCAACTCACTAATTAAATATTTTTAAAGCAAAATTAAAACTAAGGTCCTGTAGACTGACATGTTCTGAGTAAATATTACAATCATGCACAACTGTATTTGTCAGTACATTCAGAAACTGACAGTAGATACCTGGGGGTTGGCAAATGCCTGTCAGATAGCTTCATTACCCCTTGAATGGCTCTTTAACAGTTACAGTGTTGTGCTAATAGGTCTGGCAGGCTGGAGACTTTTTCTCTTTTAACTACTAGATCCCCTTCCCAGGAAGACTCAGAGCCTGCAGGAAGGGTCAGAACAGGAAAACCAGTAGGGTGGACACTAAAACCCAGTGGTGCTCCAAATTTTCAGGTGCCCTACGCAGCTGCCTATGCCTAAGGACAGCCCTGGGCGCCGCCAACCACTTGCCGCCCTAGGCCACTACCTAGTTCGCCTAGTGGTTCAACGGGCCCTGATTGAGAGCCTTCACCAAGGAGACAGAAGAATCTGTGTCTGAACAACCTATAGGGTGACCAGATGTCCCATTTTTAAAGGGACAGTCTCGTTTTTGGGGACTTTTTCTTTGATAGGCACCTATTATTCCCCACCCCATCCCGTTTTTTCACGGTTGCTAGTTGGTCACCCTAAACACCTACCATGATACACAAAGGGAATGGGAAATGCAATAGACACTGAGCAAGCTAAACTGTGTGAAGACAAAGGAACTGATGCTAATGGTAAGCCCTGTGAAAATGGGTAACATACCTGATTTTTGGGAAAAAAAACTTTTGTACATGTTAGGGATGGTAAAAAGACAGTCCCACAAGCATGATGCTTCTCAGTTAATGCCTGTAAACAGGCTTAGAGCTTGGCACAGTGGCAAGAGCATATCAGACCCACACTGCTGTGTGGAAGGGGAAACTGAGGCACATTGCTTCATGGCATTGGTGGCTGAATGCCAAGTCACTTACACTTTAACAGATATTGCTATCTGCATTCTGCTAGCAATACTACACCCATACATGTTTTCAGGCAACCAAGAACCAGGAACCCAGAACTTTGTAAGAACACCTATGAATGACATTATAGGGTTTAAATGTACTGGGAGGCGTGTAACCACAGTCAAACAGGAATTTTGCATGTACTGCCTTCACCATGGACAGTGTCCAAGACTTGGCAGTAAGTTCAGGAGGCGGGTGTGATGTTGCACTCCATATGATTTATGAAAATATGCTTATGAAATAACATAGCTGAATGTGCTTCATGCAAAAGGTCTCGTGTAACATATCATTGGAAAAGTTATAATGTGATTAATTTGATTTTTCTATTTGTATGCATGTATCATTCTTATATCTGAAGTTAGAAATATAAGATATAAACTTGTATGACTGATGTAGACAGGTTAAGTGACGGCCATTAAGGATGCTTCAGAACCAATGAGTTGTGAATGGCTTTGTTTACTTGCAAACCTTCCTGTGTAGGTGTGGGCCAACCCAGGAAGGATGGAGATTGGGGTCTTTCATAGACATGTGACCATATCACCTGGTACTGAAATCCATCTTTAAGCTGGTACTTTTCCAGAGGGGGTGGGATGTCACACAAAGGTTTCCCGCCTTAGGGAAGTTCGATATAAAGTGTGGGAAGCAAACAATAGGAGTCTTCAGCTGGTTTAAGAGACAGTGTCCCAACCCCACAGAGATACCTGCAAGCACCTGGAAACAAAAGACCTGTAACCATAGGGATGGGTGAGAACAGGCTGGACCCAGGTCAGAAGAGGCATCTGACCTGAGAAGGATTTTACCTGAAATAACAACTTGGGTGAGAATTTAACATTTGTAACTGATTTCTTAGTGTAATCATCTTAGCCTTGCGTGTTTTGTTTTATTTTGCTTTGTGACTTACTTTGTTCTGTCTGTTATTACTTGAAACCATTTAAATCCTACCTTTTATACTTAATAAAATCATTTTTGTTTATTAATAAGCCCAGAGTAAGTAACTGGTACCTGGGGGAGGCAAACAGCTGTGCATATCTCTCTATCAGTGTTATAGAGGGCAGATATTTTATGAATTTACCCTGTATAAGCTTTTTACAGAGTAAAACAGATTTATTTGGGGTTCAGGCTCCCAGAAAGGGTGAACACTGGGTGTGGGAAAGTCCCTGTTAACTGAGAAGCCCTTGGGCTGAGTGAATCTCAGTTTCTGTGAACTGAAGAGTGGCCCAACCTCTGGGTCTGTGCTGGAGCTGACTGGAGTGTCTGGCTCAGCAAGACAGGAGTGGAGGGGCACCCGTTCTGGCAGGAGAGTTGTTCTCAGCGGTACCCCAGCGCATCAAGTGACAATCTCAAGGGGATCTCTGTGGCCAAACCTGTCACAATCTCATTATGGACAAAATTCCCCCTCACGCTCTATTCCCAGTTCCCGAAAACTTAACGGTGACCATTAGGTTATTTACCTGTGACAAAGTTCATAGGCTTCAAGAGTTATGCTGATTCCCGAAGCCAATGTATTACAGCCTACAGGCCTGTAGGCTCCTTGCATTACTACTGAATATAATAAAAGCAGGTATAATAAAGGCAAGTCAGCGACTATAATAAAGGCAAGCTAGACTCATAGACTCATAGACTTTAAGGTCAGAAGGGACCAATATGGTCATCTAGTCTGACCCCCCGCATGATGCAGGCCACAAAAGCTGACCCCCCCACTTTCCCTTAACTCTGCTGTTGAAGTCTCCAGATCGTGATCTAAAGACTTCAAGTCGCAGAGAATCTTCCAGCTTGCGACCCCTGCCCTATGCTGCGGAGGAAGGCGAAAAACCTCCAGGGCCACTGCCAATCTACCCTGGAGGAAAATTCCTTCCCGACCCCAAATATGGCGATCAGCAGAACCCCGAGCATACAGGCAAGAATCTCTAGCCAGACCCTCATTTTACCAGCGATGGCCGTTATTGCCTAATTGATTAGAATCCCGTAATCCCATCAAACCATTCCCTCCATAAACTTATCTAGCCTAATCTTGAAGCCAGAGAGGTCTTTCGCCCCCACCGTTTCCCTCGGAAGGCTGTTCCAAAATTTCACCCCTCTGACGGTTAGAAACCTTCGTCTAATTTCAAGCCTAAATTTCCCCACGGCCAGTTTATATCCATTTGTTCTCGTGTCCACATTAGCACTGAGCTGAAATAATTCCTCCCCCTCCCTGGTATTTATCCCTTTGATATATTTAAAGAGAGCAATCATATCCCCCCTCAGCCTTCTTTTGGTTAGGCTAAACAAACCAAGCTCCTCGAGTCTCCTTTCATAGGAAAGGTTTTCCATTCCTCGGATCATCCTAGTTGCCCTTCTCTGTACCCGTTCCAGTTTCAGTTCATCCCTTTTAAACATAGGAGACCAGAACTGCACACAGTACTCCAAGTGAGGTCTCACCAGCGCCTTGTATAACGGAAGCAGCACCTCCCTGTCCCTACTAGAAATACCTCGCCTTATGCATCCCAAGATCGCATTAGCTTTTTTCACAGCCACGTCGCATTGCCGACTCATAGTCATCTTGCGATCAACCAGGACTCCGAGGTCCTTCTCCTCCTCAGTCTCTTCTAACTTATGTGTCCCTAGCTTATAACTGAAATTCTTATTAGTCATCCCTAAATGCATCACCTTACACTTCTCACTATTAAATCTCATCCTATTACTATTACTCCAATTTACAAGGTCATCCAAGTCTCCCTGCAGAATATCCCGATCCTTCTCCGAGTTGGCAATGCCTCCCAACTTTGTGTCATCCGCAAACTTTATCAGCCCACTCCTACATTTGGTTCCGAGGTCAGTAATGAATAGATTAAATAAAATCGGACCCAGAACTGAACCTTGAGGAACCCCACTGGTGACCTCCCTCCAATCTGACAGTTCACCTTTCAGTACTACCCGCTGCAGTCTCCCCTTTAACCAGTTCCTTATCCACCTCTGGATTTTCCTATCGATCCCCATCTTATCCAATTTAACCAATAATTCCTCATGCGGAACCGTATCAAACGCTTTACTAAAATCGA
This sequence comes from Terrapene triunguis, assembly GCF_002925995.2. Taxonomy (NCBI): domain Eukaryota; kingdom Metazoa; phylum Chordata; order Testudines; family Emydidae; genus Terrapene; species Terrapene triunguis. The sequence continues at coordinate 9,165 of NW_020694223.1, forward strand.
GATATATTAGATCCACCGCATTTCCTTTATCTAGAAGGTCTGTTACTTTCTCAAAGAAGGAGATCAGGTTGGTTTGGCACGACCTGCCTTTCGTAAACCCATGTTGTAATTTGTCCCAATTGCCATTTACCTCAAGGTCCTTAACTACTTTCTCCTTCAAGATTTTTTCCAAGATCTTACATACTACAGAAGTTAAACTAAACTAGACCTATGGACTACAAGTTCCCCAACCCCTTGATAGAGTGATCCCCTCCCTGATCTCAATGTCTCAAACAATATCTTCTTTCGCACACATCCCTGCCTCTGATCAACTTCAAGGCTAAATCCATGTTCCTCTGGAACCGTTTGAAATGGTCTCCATCTTTTTAACATATATCTGCTTTTCTCTTAGTATGTGAGTACAGCTCACATTCACATTATTTATTTTATTCATTTTCTCAAAACCCCCTATCTAAAAACTCTAGGGCCCTATGTCACTGTTCCAGGCAACTGAAACTATAGTCCCCCTTCATGGTTCCTCAAGGACACCCATTCTAGGTGCACAGCTCCTCAACTGTTTCCCTTTTGACCAGAGTTTTTTTAGGTTTCACATTTTTCTGCCTATACTGTGTTATTCCCAGCAGGAGGCCAGATTGCCTTAATAGGCCAGCATCTGCACTTTGCTTTGTCCTAGAGCAGGCCTGCAGGGGGTGGGGGTGAGTAGGCAAGCTGCGGGGGAGGGAGGGGGGCTGAGGAGGCGAACGGGCGGGCGGGCAGTGGTGGGGGGGCAGGTGAGCCGGCGGTGGGGGAGTGGGCCTGAGGAAGCGAGCGAGCAGGCGGGCAGTGGTGGGGGGGCAGGTGAGCCGGCGGCTGGCCCCAGCTCACCTCCGCTCCGCCACCTCCGCCCCACCCCACTTCCTCCCTCCCCCCCACTTCCCACGAATCAGCTGTTCGCGCGGGAAGCCTGGGAGGGCTGAGAAGCAAGTGGCAGCTTCACGCTCAGGCCCAGTGAGGCGGAAACGGAGCCAGGGTGAGCTGGGGCAGGGGGCCGCCCGCTCTGCAGCAGGTAACCCTAGGGTGCGCGCAGGGGAACCGCTCCCCGCCCTAGCTCACCCCAGCTCCGCCTCCCTGGTCCGCTTGCTTCTCAGCCCTCCCAGGCTTCCTGTGTGAACACCTGATTCAAGGGAAGCGGGGGGAGGCTGTGAGCGCGGCCTGACCTGGTGCTCCAGGTGCTGCACAGCGGCGGTGTGGCCCGGCTCCAGCCAAGCGGCCTGGCTGTCATGCCGCCAGCCACCTCCAGGCAGCGCGATAAGGGGGCAGGGAGTGGGGGGGGGGGGGGGGGGGG
>NW_020694223.1:10588-18727 GCF_002925995.2 Terrapene triunguis
GGGGGGGGGGGTGGATGGGGGCAGGGAGCGGGGGGGTTGGATAGGGGGCAGAAGAGTTCGGGGGGGTGGTCGGGGTGGGGAGTGGATAGGGGTCGGGGTGGTCAGAGGGTGGGGAACAGGGAGGTTGAATAGGATCAAGGGTCATGGGGGGGCCATCAGGAAGGAGTGGGAGGGTGGATGGGGTGGCGGGGGTGGCGGGGGGAAGTCAGGGGCAGAGGTTCCAGGGGCGATCAGGGGACAGGGAGAAGGGGTGGTTGGATGGGGGCAAGGATCCTGGGGGGGCCATCAGGAATGAGAGGAGGGGTTGGACGGGGTGATGGGGGGCAGTCAGGGGACAGGGAAGGGGGGTGGATGGAGCAGGGGTCCCAGGGGGGCGTCAAGGAACATGGGAGGTTGGATGGGGCAGGAGTTGCCATGACCCCCTTGTGGGGTGAGAAGGCAACCGGTTGTTAAGATTTTGGTAGCTCATCACTGGCCAGGGGGTAGGAGACTGAGGAGGCAAGCGGGCAGGCAGTGGCAGGGGTTGAGTATGTGAGTCGAGGGGGGGACTGAGAAGGTGAGCAGGGGGGAAGGTGAGCCGGGGGAGTGGGGGTCTGAGGAGGCGAGCGGGCGGGCATTGGCGGGGGGGGGCAGGTGAGCTGGCAGTGGGGGAGGAGGGCTGAGGAGGAGAACGAGCAGACAGTGGCAGGGGAGTGGGTGAGAGGCGAGCAGTGGGCAGGTGAGCTGGCAGCGGGGGAGAGGGCTGAGGAGGCAAGCAGGGAGGCAGTGGCAGGGGGGTGGGTGAGAGGCGAGCGGGCAGGCAGCGGGGGAGGGGGGCTGAGGAGATGAGCTACGAGTGGGTGGCTGACCTGTTCTACTGATCTGGTCTGGCTCCCATCCCCTCTCCAAGGGTTGCAGCTGTCTGGAGGTGCTGCCTTCCACGCCTTCCTCAGTCACACCTCATTCATTCAACAGGGCAATTGATTACAAATTATACTACCTTAGGGGCTTGCTATAGGATATTACCAAGGTTCAATACCGCTGTTTTGGCGGGGCGGCGCTGGGGAAGGAGGGTTTGTTTTGAATTATAGCTCTATCCTCCAAAGCACTTGCAACCCCTCCAGCTTGGTATCATCGGCAAATTTAATAATCGTACTCTCTAGGCCAACATCTAAATCATTGAGGAAGATATTGAACAGACCATGTCCCAAAACAGACCCCTGCGGACCCCCACTTGCTATACCCTTCCCAGCATGATTGTGAACCATTAATAACTACTATCTGAAGACATTTATCCAGCCAGTTATGCACCCACCTTATAGTAGCCCCATCTAGGTTGTATTTCCCTAGTTTATTGATAAGAAGGTCATGTGAAACCATATTGAATGCTTTACTAAAATCTAGGTATACCATGTCCACCGCTTCTCCCTTATCCACAAGACTCGTTATCCGATCGAAGAAAGCTATCATATTGGTTGGACATGATTTGTTCTTTACAAATCCATGCTGGCTGTTACCTATCACCTTATTATCTTCCAGATGTTTGCAGATGAATTCCTTAATTACTTGCTCCATTATCTTCCCTGGCACAGAAGTTAAACTGACTGGTCGGTAGTTTCCTGGGTCATTCTTATTTCCCTTTTTATAGATGGACACTATATTTGCCCTTTTCCAGTCTTCTGGTATCTCTCCTGACTTCCATGACTTTTCAAAGATGATAGCTAAAGGCTCAGATACCTCCTCTATCTGTTCTTTGAGTATTTTAGGATGCATTTCTTCAGGGCCTGGTGGCTTGCAGACATGTAACTTTTCTAAGTAATTTTTAACTTGTTCTTTTTTTTGGGAAGCCAATGTAGAGATCTTGGGGCCTGTGGATTCTGGGAATAAAACTCCTACCTGGATGGGGTAGGATACAACACACACACACACACACACACACACACACACACACACACACACACACACACACACACACACACACACACACACACACACACACACACACACACACACCACTTTCTTTCAGTCTCCTCCAGGCCCTCCCATGTTTCCTGACTGCTTGTTTATACATTTGCTCTTTGCCCTCACCTGCTTTTACAGTCCAACGGATTTTGGCGGGCTTATTTGTGTCTGCAGAGAGAATTCTGAGGTGAGTACACAAATTTGCTGTGTGTGAATGTAATTTATAATCCAGGGAAGTGATTCCTCAAATAAGTTTCTTATATTTACTGTAGATTTTGGATTTTTAAAAGTTACTTCTTGTTTCTGGAGTAATTGGAATGACTGAAGTTAAGGTTTAGATGCATCACAGGGATGTTTTTATAACTGAAGATGGGGAAAAAATGCAATTCGTTCACAAAACAGTGGCAAATGATCAGAAGGAGTTTTGTGCAAATACAGAGATTGGACTAAGATTGATCTGTATTAACTGTATCTTGCTGAGTGTGTATAGGAGAGCAACAGACACTAATTTCCTTGTCACATAATGTAGGGTTCAGTGTTGTAATGCTAAGGAGAGGCAAGCACTTCATTTTGGATGTATTTTATTTTATTGGGTTTTTTTACCAAAAGAGGCAAGTTGTAACCAAAAACTCTCACCTTTTCTTATTAGAGCTTTTAAGTCACAAATTTGCTCTGACAGAGCTATGGAGATGAGAGAACTAGACATGTGTCTTTAGAGCTTTCGAATACAAAAAATACTTTTATTTTTAACAATAGTTTGAGTATCAGATCATAGAAATCATAAAAAAACTAGAACTGGAAGGGACCTTGAGAGATCATCAAGTCCAGTCCCCTGCCCTCACAGCAGGACTAAGCACCATCTAGATCATCCCTGATAGATGTCTATCCAACCTGCTCTCAGTGACGGGGATTCCACAACCCCCCTTGGCAATTTATTCCAGTGTTTCACCACCCTAACAGTTAGGAAGTTTTTCCTAATGTCCAGCCTAAACCTTGCTTGCGGCACTGGGGGGGTTGTTTTCGCAGGGCGGGCGGTGCTGGGGGGGGTGTGTTTTGGGGGGGCCCGGAGGCCAGGGGGGGGGGGCTTTTCTGTGGGGCTTCCGGGAGGGTCGGTGGGGCTGGGGGGGTTTCAGCGCTCAGCTGTTTTCTTTGGAGTAATATGGCCCTCGCTGCTTTACAAGTTGTGCAGGCCTGTCCTAGAGGCTACGAAAAGCTGTAATTGCCCACTGCCACAAGATAACACACAGTTGTTTCTAAGCAAGCAATTTTTTTCTAAAGGTGAAAGCATTACAGAGAAAACATATTAAAACAACCTACCAAGAGACTAACAAGTTTACTAGAGGGTGTTCCAATGTCATCCTCGGGCTCAAGTAGGTGATCAGCGCTTCAAAATGCATACAGCAGTTTTCCTGTGGTTACAAGTTCACAACAACCTGAGCTTGGAACTAACAGATCCATGAATAGGTTAGTCTTTCCTTTATACAACTTGGGTCTTTGATCCTAAGTCTCCGGATCACGAAATCAGCAGAAAATGCTTCCTGCCTCAGTTTGTTGCTTCAAAAGGCTGTTTTTTTGCATACCCAGAGTTGGGGAATTTGCATTTACTTCTCCCTAAAAATTCCTCAGGCAAACCACTTGACTCTGTTTGTCCCAAAAGTCCATTCTTGTCCAACACCTTGTTCAATACAGACCTCTGAAGTTCATAACACTTCTCAGGGTTCACATCACATCTCCCCCCTCTAGAGGAAAAGATTTCTGATAGTAGAGGGTTTTTTAATTTAGGATCAAAAAATCATGAGTGCTACTGGTTGGAAGCTGAAGCTGGACAAATTCAGAGTAGATATAAGGTGATGTTTTCAACAGTGAAGGTAGCTAACACTTGGAACAAATTACTTAGGGATGTGGTGAATTTGCCATCAGTAAAATAGGACTGCATGTCTTTTTCAAAGAGATGCTACAGTTCAAGCAGAAGTTATCAACTTGATGCAGAAATGACTGGGAGAGGTTCTCTGTCCTGTTTTGCAGGTCAGACTAGATGATCTCAACAGTGCCTTCTAGCCTTGAAATATATGAATTTGCAGATGTGCATGTAACAGGGTGTCAGCCTGCAGGATGTGGAGCTGGGAGACACACATTTTGAGTACCATTATGCTTCTGTCAAACTTATGAAATTTCAACTAGACATTCCAGTAGAAACCCCACACTAGGACAGATGGGTTAAGGAGCACTTCTGGACTCAGGTGGCCCTGCTCCATCGCACCAACAGAATCAGTTGTAACTGGAGGGGGAGTTTGAAAAAAGAGCCAGACAGCTGAGTGGTGGGGGGGTTAGGAGAAGGCAGCAGAGAGGATAGGACACACTTATTCCGAGGTTTTCTGAGTAAGTGTATAACAGGAGTCCCCGCTGAGAGGAAGGAAGTGGAAAACAGCAGCTACATCAGGCCCCAAAGGAGTGACTAGCTTGTCTTTAAGGATTAGGGAACCCTTCCTTCCATCTTCTGCTGGATTGGTTGTGACACTTCCTCTGCACCCGGGACTGGGAAAGTAAGGGGCAGGAAGTGGACCAGGAGGCAGCCTTGGAGCACTCCTTGGCACTTGTGGGGCCCTGGTTTGGAACTCGAAGGAAAGGGAGGATGAAGGATCCTCTACCAGTCAGCAAAGAGGGTGGCATGACCCTCAGACCCCCCAAAGATAAGGGGGATAAAGGCACTGGAAGCCCTGAGCCAAGGGTGTAAGGCCTATGGAGGCCTGGAGTGGGCTGGAGGCTCTTTTTTGGGGATGTTAGACTTCTATAGTTCATTGGAATCCGTAACCTGGGAAAGGGGTGGACTTCAAAGGTGACTTGCCTGGAAGACTGAGTTGGTATCTGCTGGAAGAGGGGCTGCTATTTGAATGGACCAACCACCAGAAATGGATGCTAGGGACAGGGGAAAGGGTTACCTGGGGACTTAATTGATAAGCCCAGCCGCGTTACAGGCAGGGCCGGTGCAAGAAAGTTTCGCACCCTAGGCGAAACTTCCACCTTGCGCCCCCTCCCCCCAGCCCTGTGGCAGCTCCCCGCCCCCCCTCCGCCCTGAGGTGCCCCCCCCCGCGGCAGCTCTCCCCCCCGGGGAGCCGTGCGGCAGCTCCCCACCCCAGCTTACCTCTGCTCCACCTCCTCCCCGAGCACGCTGCCCCTGCTCTAATTCTCCTCCCCTCCCAGGCTTGCGTGCTCAGGGAGGGGACGTAGCAGAGGTGAGCTGGGGCGGGGAGCTGCCGCATGGCTCCCCAGGCCGGGAGGGTGGGGAGCCGCCACGGGGGGGTGCTTCGGGGAGGGAGCTGCCGCAGGGCTCCCCACCCAAGCTCACCTCTGCTATGCCCCCTCCCCGAGCACGCCGCCCCCGCCAGCAATGACAATAATTGCATGGAGCGGCCGCTGCGCTGGGAGAGGGAGTCTGAGCGGCACGTGTCAGCGCGCCGCCGGCAGCCCAGTCCAGGAACGCTGTAACAAAAATTGGGGGCACCGCTTTTTGGCGCCCCCAAATCTTGGCGCCCTAGGCAACCACCTAGTTTGCCTTAATGGTAGCACTGGCCCTGGTTACAGGGAGACACAACACAGGCTCCTGAGTGAGCCAGACTACAATTGTGGATGCCGGGTTGAAGTGTCCATATGGAGGGATACTGCCACTTCAACATCTGCCCTGAGTTATGTGAAAGTGCTCCTAGATGTTGGGTTATTTCGATGGTTGGAAAGCCAAGGCTTAGCCATCTCAAGGGCTCACTAGTCTTTATCCTTATGGGGGAGATTGTGCATTGAGACAATTCATCATTGCCCTGCACTTTCTGTAGTTACGTACACAAATGTAGAGATCTTGGGGACTGTGGATTCTGGGAATAAAACTCCAACCCGGCTGGGGTAGGATACAAACCACACACACACACACACACACACACACACACATACACACACATTCACAGCATTTTTCTTTCATTCTTCTCCAGGCCCCTCCCATGTTTCCTGAGTGCTTGTTTATACATTTGCTCTTTGCCCTCACCTGCTTTTACAGTCCAACGGATTTTGGCGGGCTTATTAGTGCCTGCAGAGAGAATTCTGAGGTGAGTACACTAACTTGCTGTGTGTGAATGTAATTAATAATCCAGGGAAGTGATTTCTAAAATAAGTTTCTTATATTTACTGTAGATTTTGGATTTTTAAAAGTTACTTCTTGTTTCTAGAGTAATTGGAATGACTGAAGTTAAAGTTTAGACGCATCACAGGGATGTTTTATAACTGAAGATGGGGAAAAAATGCAATTCGTTCACAAAACAGTGGCATATGATCAGAAGGAGTTTGGGGCAAATACAGAGATTGGACTAACATTGATCTGTATTAACTGGATCTTGCTGAGTGTGTAGAAGAGAGCAATAGACACTAATTTCCTTGTCACATAATGTAGGGTTCAGTGTTGTAATGCTAAGAAGAGGCAAGCACTTCATTTTGGGTGTATTTTATTTTATTGGGTTTTTTTTCAAAAGAGGCAAGTTGTAAACTCTTACCTTTTCTTATTAGAGCTTTAAGGCAGAAATTTGCTCTGACATAGCTGTGGAGATGAGAGAACTAGACATGAGTCTTTAGAGCTTTCAAATATGAAAAATACTTATTTTTAACAATAGTTTGAGTATCAGATCATAGAAATCATAGAAAAACTAGAACTGGAAGGGACCTTGAGAGATCATCAAGTCCAATCCCCTGCCCTCACGGCAGGACCAAGCACCATCTAGATCATCCCTGATAGATGTCTATCCAACCTGCTCTTAAATATCTCCAGTGATGGGGATTCTACAACCTCCCTAGGCAATTTATTCCAGTGTTTCATCACCCCTGACAGTTAGGAAGTTTTTCCTAATGTCCTACCTAAATCTCCCTTGCTTCAATTTAAGCCTATTGCTTCTTGTTCTATCCTCAGAAGCCAAGGAGAACAATTTTTCTCCCTCCTCCTTATAACACCCTTTTAGATACTTGAAAACTGTTATCATGTCCCGCCTCAGTTTTCTCTTTTCTAAACTAAACAAGCCCAATTCTTCTTCCCTCGTAGCTCATGTTCTCTAGGCCTTTTATCATTTTTGTTTCTCTTCTCTGGACCTTCTCCAGTTTTTCCACATCTTTCTTGAAATGTGGTGCCTCCATTGAGGCCTAATCAATGCAGAGTAGAGCAGTAGAATGACCTCTTGTGTTTTGCTCACAACACTCCTGTTAATGCATCCCAGAATCAGGTTTCCTTTTTTTGCAATAGTGTCATACTGTTGACTCATATTTAGCTTGTGGTCCACTATGACTCCTAGATCCCTTTCTGCCGTACTCCTTCCTAAACAATCACTTCCCATCATGTATGTGTGAAACTGATTGTTCCTTCCTAAGTGGAGCACTTTGCAATTGTCCTTATTAAACTTCATCCTATTTACCTCAGACCATTTCTCTAGTTTCTCCAGATCATTTTGAATTATAGCCCTATCCTCCAAAGCACTTGCAACCCATCCCAGCTTGGTATCATCAGCAAACTTAATAATCGTACTCTCTATGCCAACATCTAAATTCTTGATGAAGATATTGAACAGAACCTGTCCCAAAACAGACCCCTGCGGAACCCCACTTGCTTTGCCCTTCCAGCATGATTGTGAACCATTAATAACTACTATCTGAAGACGTTTATCTAGCCAGTTATGCACCCACCTTATAGTCGCCCCATCTAGGTTGTATTTCCCTAGTTTATTGATAAGAAGGTCATGTGAAACCGTATCAAACGCTTTACTAAAATCTAGGTATACCATATCCACCGCTTCTCCCTTATCCACAAGGCTTGATATCCTATCAAAGAAAGCTATCAGATTGGTTGGACATGATTTGTTCTTTACAAATCCATGCTGGTTGTTACCTATCACCTTATTATCTTCCAGATGTTTCCAGATGAATTCCTTAATTACTTGCTCCATTATCTTCCCTGGTATCTCTTCTGACTTCCATGACTTTTCAAAGATGATAGCTAAAGGCTCAGATACCTCCTCTATCAGCTATTTGAGTATTCTAGGATGCATTTCATCGGACCCTGATGACTTGCAGACATCTAGCTTTTCTAAGTAATTTTTAACTTGTTCTTTTTTTGGAAAGCCAATGCAGAGATCTTGGGGCCTGTGGATTCTGGGAATAAAACTCCTACCTTGA